>NC_087219.1:15426451-15428951 GCF_015104395.2 Macrobrachium nipponense
TATTATTATTATTATTATTATTATTATTATTTTATTATTATAGGAGTAGTAGTGGTCATAATGGTAATGAAAGTAATATCATTATTATCAGATTTATATTCGAATTAGAGTATAGGAGTCAGATAGAGAGATTTATACTGGTCGTAAATTGCTTTTCGCTTTTCCTGTCAGCATTTGCAATGGGAAATTAATGTGAAACTTCGCAGCGAGAGAGAGAGAGAGAGAGAGAGAGAGAGAGAGAGAGTTTGTTTAGTCGTAATTAGAGAAAGACGTTAACTAAGGTCAAATATCCATTAACGTTGAACGTTAAGGACAAAACGAGCTAAGTAATAAATAAAAGAGCGTAAGATTAAATAAAAGAGAGAGAGAGAGAGAGAGAGAGAGAGAGAGAGAGAGAGAGAGGGTGCAGAGAAAGGGAGAACGATGATCCGCATAAATATGAAAGAATAAATGATTGAGAGAAAGGTGGAGGACCGAAATGAATTCTGAGAGAAAGGTGGAAGAACAAAATGTATGGTGAGAGAAATAAATGATTGAAAGAGATGGAAGACCGAAATAGAAAAATTATGAGAAAGTGGTGAAGCCCGAAAGATATGATGAGAGGATGTAGAAAACCCAAATAAATAATCGATGAGAGAAAGGTGGAAGACCGAAGTAAATAAGGAGAGATATAAGTAATTGGGAGAGAGGTGGAAGACCGAAGTAAATAAGGAGAGATATAAGTAATTGGGAGAGAGGTGGAAGACCGAAGTAAATAAATTATGAGAGGAAGGTGTAAGCCCGAAATATATGATGAGAGAAATATGTAATTCAGAGAGAGACGTTAAGAACCGGAATGAAAAAAGAGGTTGAGATAAATCACTGAGAATGATGGAGATACAGACGTGCAATATAAAAGAAGGAAGTGGAAAAAAGTAGCAGATTACCCGTTAATTAGGAAATAAATGAAATGAATCCGGGAATGACGAGGGATTAACGAAATTGGGGGGGAGAGAGAGAGAGAGAGAGAGAGAGAGAATACACTGGATTTTGAAATTAAATAAGAAGTATTAATGTAAATGAAATATTGTGAAGGCAAAGAAGGTAAGAACAGATAATAAAAAATAACCAAGGATGAGTGCAAATAAAAAATAAGAGTAAATTGAAATAGGCGACAAAGATTCGAGTACGGGAAAGTTGCGAATGAGAGAGAGAGAGAGAGAGAGAGAGAGAGAGAGAGAGAGAGAGAGAGAGAGAGAGAGAGAGTGTGAAAAATGTATATTAATTTGCTGCTGGGCTTAGAATTAATGCATTGAGAGAATATCTGATGAATGCTATATCATCCTATAGGGGTGAGAATTACCTCGACGAGGCTTACCTTGAAAACCTCCCCCCCCTCCACCCCTCAAGCAGACTCTCTCTCTCTCTCTCTCTCTCTCTCTCTCTCTCTCTCTCTCTCTCTCTCTCTCTCTTGTGGAATTTTCTTTATATAATATATATATTATATGTGTATATATATATATATATAGAGAGAGAGAGAGAGAGAGAGAGAGAGAGAGAGAGAGAGAGAAGAGAGAGAGAGAGAGAGTGAGAGAGAGAGAGTACTGTTAAACACCCACCTTGCAGGCCAACCAACAGCTTCTTCGACTCAGCCGTGACAAAGAGTGTGAGGTTGGCAACTTCATCCCCAAGTAAAATAACAGTTGTTATTTTATGTAGTGTAATTATGTAAATAATAGAAAACGGTGTTTTAATCCTCAAAATTGTACAGTAGG
This sequence comes from Macrobrachium nipponense, assembly GCF_015104395.2. Lineage (NCBI taxonomy): Eukaryota > Metazoa > Arthropoda > Malacostraca > Decapoda > Palaemonidae > Macrobrachium > Macrobrachium nipponense. Next base: position 15,428,206 of record NC_087219.1, read on the forward strand.
CCTAACAGGGGAAAGAATTCCACTGGTCCAGGCCTTGAAAAATACACGATTCCCGAATTTGGAACATATTTTTTTTCCTATACCGATATTTTTAGGCGTCTGGAGTACCAGAATTCCATATTCCAGTCCTGGGAATATACAGGATTCCAGAGTTGATGTTTATTTTATATATACATATATATATATATATATATATATATATATATATATATATATATATATATATAGTGTGTGTGGTGTGTGTGTGTGTGTGTGTTTATATAAATGCATGTATGTATGTATATATGTATATATATATATATATATATATATATATATATATATATAATATCGTTTTCCCTTTTAGGATCTGGAATTCCGGAATTCCATTACTTCAACTGTAGAAAAATACCTAGTCCACTAGATAGCGCGAATTTTTTTTGTTTTTTTCACATATATTTTTGTGTTCTCAAATTCCCGAATGCAGTTATGTAATGCAGTAATACTACGATACATGAACGTTTACTCAGAGTCAAATTTTATTTAAAAAAAAAAAAAAAAAAAAAACTTTGACGTTAGTTCAACGTTTTTATTATATACCGGAGGGAAAGCACTTTGCTAGAAAAAAATAATATTAACAAATAAAAAAAAATCATTGCAGGCTCTCTGAAGTTTTATTCCGCTAAATCTGTGTATTTGGAGGCTGGCAGAGGTTTGGGGTCAGTGGTTTTTTCCCAGATACCTCGTCAAGTTTTTTTTTCTTTTTT
>NC_087219.1:15433951-15441451 GCF_015104395.2 Macrobrachium nipponense
ACACTTTCATAATATGTGATGTTAGACCTCACAGGCCTATAATTACTTGCCTCTAGTCTTGATCCACTTTTGAAAGTAGGGGTAATATATGCTAATTTGTGCTCATCATATATCTTGCCTGTATCTACACTTTGTCTTAATAAATATTGCAACGTGGCTTTGCGATAGAAATGAACTACTTTCTTTAAACAAAATAGCCAGGAATTCCATCAGGCCCTGCAGCAGCTCCATTTTTTAATTTCTTATTACTAGCTGCACAATATCAGCTTCATTAATATCTATGTCAGCTAAATATTCACTATTTTTTCATCCTTACTTCTATATCATTATCTTCATTATCTATTCTAGGGGTGAATTCTCTCTTATATCGTTCTGCAGTATGTTGCAAATTTCCTTTTTTTCATTCGTTAATCTCCCTTCAATTCTCAGAGGGCCTATTTCTATTCTTCTTTTATTCATCTTCTTCGCATATGAGTATAATAGTTTGGGGTTTTTGCTTGATATTTAATAGGGTTTTTTCTTCCAAGTCCCGTTTTTTCATTTTCTTTTGATTGTATAATCTTTTGTTCTGCATTTTCTATCTTACTTTTTAGTTCTATAACTTTCCATGCATTTTTTCTTTTGCAAGACCTTTTTTTCCACTTTCTGATTTTCTGGAAAACAAGATCCTTCTGTCTCTTGGTATGCATGAATGATGTTTACTTTTCTTCTTCGGTATATATTTTTCCACTATTATCTCCAATATTTTATATAATATCTCCGTATTTACCCTTATGTCATCACTTCGAAAATGTTATCCAATCTTTGTTTAATTCTTCATTATTTCTTGACCATTTTTATATTTTTTACTGTAGAAGTTGTATTTTCCATATCCTTCCCACTTTTTCATTTCTTGCTTATCTCTATTTTCACTTGCTTTGGAATGAACTGTTAATTCTATGACATTATGGTCTGAAATACTCGCATTATAAACTATTATTTCTTTAACATAATTCATCTCGTTCACAATACTAGTCTAAAGTATTTTCCTTTCTTGTTGGCAGGTGATTTATTTGTTGAATGTTGTATTCTAGTAGCATATCTAATAGCTTTTCAAATTGCCTCTTATCTTCTGCACTACTATTACTCTCTTTTTTATATGTATAAGTACAACCACAATCTCCTATTCGTTCTTTCCATTCTACGAAAGGAAAGTTGAAGTCACCAGATAGGAGAATAGTCCAGTCCTTGTGATTTCTACATATATCATCCAATTTTTCAATTATTAAGTCAAACTCTTTAGTATTAGGAGGTCTATATTACTATGTTCATCAATTTTTCAGATTCAAATTCTACCGCTATTAGTTACATTCTGAGTTACTATATTTCTCATATATTTTTCCTTGTTTTTTGTCTTTCCCATATATTGCGGTTCCCCCTTGATTCCTATTTTTTTCTATCTGATCTATAAGTTTGGAACCCTTTTATTTGATCATCATTCCCAGTCTTCTTGGGAATACCAGGTTTCACTTATATTCATTATATCTATTTTCTTTTCATTTTGGGTTAGTTCTCTAAGTACTCTTATTTTTCTTTTTGAGTTACTCGTAACTAAACCCTGCGCATTCGATCACTATGATGGTTTGCGTGTTTTTCTCTTATTTAATACTGATAGTAATAAGGATTTTCCCATGTCTCTTTCCTGTTCTGGTATGTTGTTCTTTTTTCATTTCCAGAAATTCTGACATTAAAAAATCCAACTTTTCCATAATATTTGATCTTCCTTCATCATAATTATTAATTTTGTGTCTGAATCTGCAATTTTCTCCGTTTCTGCAATATCCTCTTGCATAATAAATACAGTTATTATCTCTGAGTAGAATTTCGGAGCTGATGCTTTGAAATTTTTTGCTGACACCTCTGCATATCTCATTGGTGGTTTGCTTTTCTCTTTTACCTGATATTCTTGATTTCTCTCTTTATTTGTTTCTTTCTTATTTTGGATTTTATTACTTGGTTGGTTATTTATTTGATTATGATTCATGGCTACAGGGTGCATATATTTGCATTTTTTGTCGAACTTACATCCTTTTCCTTCTTTTAGGTTTTTACATATTTTTGGATGCAGATCGCTCTGCAATCATCCCCATATCCCTATCTAAGTATGCACATTTACCATATATTTCATAGTTTTTGACATATCTTAGATGTTTGTAGTAACTCTTTCTCCAAATCTGCAATTCCCTCTTTTCAAAAGGTTGCAGATTTTGTCTTTCTTGTCTATTTTTTTCCTCTTTCCCGTCATTGTATAGATCTGGGTAGAGCCTCTTCGGGATTTGCTTTTCTGTTGTCATATCGTAATTTATTTCTTTCGTAGGTATGCTGCTTTATTGCCTCATATGTAGTATCAATGAGTATCTCTGCATCCAATACTTTATCTTGTTCTTCGTTTCCTATTTTTTTTCTGTCATTTCATTTTTGTTTACTTTTCTTCCGTTTTTCCTCTTCTTCTTTTTCTTCCTTCTTCCTCTTCCTCTTCTTCTTCATCCTCAACTATTTGTACATTCAATCTTGATTTAATAACATTGTCTATCCATGATAGACATGTTGAACAAAAAATTCTTGTATCTTTTCTCAAAAGAGAGAGAGAGAGAGAGAAAGCAGAAATGTAACGGATATAGAATAAAGAAAGTGCAGGGAAAGATAACCAAAAGGAGTGAGAGGAAAAATATTGTTGAGAAACGGAGGGAGATTGAAATGGAATTGCTTAAGATAAGAGAGATGATAAGGTATAAAAATTATAAAAGAAAAGAGAGAGAGAGAGAGAGAGAGAGTCATAAAGAAGAAACGGAAAGGACCAGAACAGAAATGACAGGTGACAGGAACAGGAGAGTGAAGGGAAGGAGAAAGGAAAGAAAAAACAAAATAACCTGTAGATAAAGGAAAGTGAAGAAGAACGCTCCCTTTAGGTAAGAAGAATGACAATGAAAAGCAGTCATTATACACTCATCCTCCTGTTACCTGAGGTAGGCAAGATGAGGGAAATATATATACAATATACAATGAATTACAGTGAACAATATATTGTAAGGGAGAAATGGGTTGGGGGTACGGGACGTAAATTCACGATATGTATACTGGTATTGCACCAGCCCCGGTTCTCTTGCCTTGCCCCTAGGTTAGGTTAGGTCACCTCAGTTGAGAGAACTGGGTAATATGGGTTTGGGAAACATAATAAGATTATTTTCAAGAAGATTCTATGGTTAGTTTTGAAGATATGGCATCCCGCTTTTTTCTAAGGAAGGTTCAGTACTCGCTTACAGCTCGGGAATATTCGTATGGGATGGCACAGGGGTTCTTACGACCTTAGGTGGTTGGGGGCAGGGGCGGGGGTGTGTATAGTTGTAGTGGTAGTACGGAAGAGGGCCTGTAGAGGTAGGAAGGGGGGAGGGGAGTGGGGGACGGGCATTTCGTCGGCCCGCAGAAGGAAGGAAGGAACTTTGCAGAAGTTGAATGGTATAACAAATAAAGGGAGGGCGTCTTAATGGAGTTCGTGGAACGGTGGTATATTTTTGGGGGCCCAATATTACCCGCCACTGTCTATTGCGAGGGTCTTTTTCTCCATTATTTATTTGTTTATTTATTTGGGAACCGAGGAGGAGAGGAGAGGAGAGGAGAGAGGAGGTGTTGCTGCTGCGTACGGGGGTGTCACGCCAGAGGGTTGTGTAGCATTGTTCGTGTGTCCGCGAGTGCCTTTAATGAAGGTGAGGTCCCTAGGCCCACTTTCTGCATGTATATACATACATACATACATACATATATATATATATACATACATACATACATAACTGTACGCTCGCATGCGTGTATGTGTGGCCATTTGTTTATGCATACAAGTCATGTTTTTTTTTTATATATTTAATAACTTATTAGGTGTTTCATTTGTTTTCTGCGCATAATTGTACAAAAGTGCATACAATTATTTTGCCATTAGTCCGCTGGTACCTCTAAGAAGGCGTGCCATTCCTACTCCGTATTTTGAGAGAGAGAGAGAGAGAGAGAGAGAGAGAGAGAGAGAGAGAGAGAGAGAAATACCCTGGTTATTACATAAAACTATTTTCACTGGAGAGAGAGAGAGAGAGAGAGAGAGAGAGAGAAATACCCTGGTTATTACATAAAACTATTTTCACTGGAGAGAGAGAGAAAGAGAGAGCGAGAAAATATAAACTAGCCATCCCATTCCTTAATCATCCTTATGTGGAAACTGGCCGTTATCTGGAACCCAGACGATCTGGTGCGCCGGTCTACTATAGGGTGGCGACCATAGAGATCACAGTCCCCCCGCCAAAGACTTCTGTTTGTTTAGTCACGTCGCCGCTATAAATAAGGATTGCAAATACCTTTCCTCCTCCTCCTCCTCCTCCCTCTTTCTCCTCCTCTCCTCCAGGGGCGATGGAAATGACTCTCCCTGAAGGCCTCCTCAAAAGAATCCTGTATATGAGGTTTGCATCGGACAAGGCTCTTCTGGGGAATTATTCCGCGGGGAATGTTATGGCTGGCTATAGAGTGGTTCCTGATAGGTTTGGTCGGGAGGTGTCGGGGCAGTCGTAGATAGATATAGTATATGTTTAGTGCATCGCAATTTTTTAAAAATTTATATTTAATATATTCTCTGTCATTGGAAGGTTATGTACAGATACTTTTTTCTGGTTATGATTCTCTCTCTCTCTCTCTCTCTCTCTCTCTCTCTCTCTCTCTCTCTCTCTCTCTAGTAGTAGCCATCTTGCTTGGTGAGACGTACCCGCGTGAAGTCCAGATTAATCAACAGATATCACAAGTTTAACATACGACTAGAATTTGAGAAATATCTAGAAGTGTTCGTGAACTATCGGTGATAAGATTAGTGTGAAAATAGTAGGATAAAGCGTCTTCTAAGTTAGTTTATCAAGTGTAATACTATAAATCAGAACAAGATGGCAGTAAGTTCCAACTGCGGGAAGAGGTGGCGTAATTTGGCGTGTTTAGCAGATTCACAATACGATGAGGTAGCAGGAAGGGAACTGGCATTTCTCATCTATGAAATCAGCAACAGTCCTAACCAAAAAGATACAAAAGCATTCATAGATATATTAGAAGGATATAATCCTTCAAACTGGAACAAATCTAATGAAAACATCTTGAAAATATTGAAGAAGTTCCAAATAAAATCCAAGTGGTCAAGAGACTCATAAAGAAAAATATACATAAACCAAACATATTCCGACAAAGAAAATGAATAAGTGAATCTTGTGAATATCCTAATTGATGCATAGGAAAAAAAGAATGCCAAAAGCATGCAAACTATGTAAGGTTTGGTATAGCATAGTCAATCCACAAAAACCTAATCAGAAATGTGCTGCATGCAACATTCCGACCCATCCACATTGTGCTGAGGTAATACAAGATTTGAGAAAAGATACAAAGAATTTTTGTTCAACATGTCTATCATGGATATACAATGTTATTAAATCAAGATTGATGTACCAAATCGTTGAGGCATGAAGAAAGAAGAGGAAGAGGAAGAAGAAGAAGAAAAAGAAAGAAGAAGAGGAAAACGGAAGAGAAGTAAACAAAAATGAAATGACAGAAAAAAATAAGGAAAAACAAAGAACAAGATAAAAGTATGGATGCAGAGATACTCATTGATACTACATATGAGGCATAAGCAGCATACCTACGAAAGAAATAAATTACGATATGACAACAGAAAATCAAATCCCGAAGAGGCTCTACCCAGATCTATACAATGACGGAAAGAGGAAAAAATAGACAAGAAGACAAAATCTGCAACCTTTTGAAAAGAGGGAATTGCAGATTGGAGAAAGATGTTACTACAAACATCCTAAGATAGTCAAAACTATGAAATATATGGTAAATGTGCATACTTAGATGGATAGGGGATGATTGCAGAGATCTGCATCCAAAAATATGTAAAAACCTAAAAGAAGGAAAGGATGTAAGTTCGACAAAAAATGCAAATATATGCACCCTGTAGCCATGAATCATAATCAAATAAATAACCAACCAAGTAATAAAATCCAAAATAAGAAAGAAACAAATAAAGAGAGAAATCAAGAATATCAGGTAAAAGAGAAAAGCAAACCACCAATGAGATATGCAGAGGTGTCAGCAAAAAATTTCAAAGCATCAGCTCCGAAATTCTACTCAAGAGATAATAACTGTATTTATTATGCAAGAGGATATTGCAGAAAACGGAGAAAGAAAAATTGCAGATTCAGACACAAAATGAATAATTATGATGAAGGAAGATCAAATATTATGGAAAAGTTGGATTTTTAATGTCAGAATTTCTGGAAATGAAAAAAAGAACAACATACCAGAACAGGAAAGAGACATGGAAAATCCTTATTACTACCAGTATTAAATGAAGGAGAAAACACGCAAACCATCATAGTGATGAATGCTCAGGGTTTTAGTTACGAGTAACTCAAAAAGAAAAATAGAGTACTTAGAAGAACTAACCCAAAATGAAAAGAAAATAGATATAATGAATATAAGTGAAACCTGGTATTCCCAAGAGACTGGGAATGATGATCAAATAAAAAGGGTTCCAAACTTATAGATCAGATAGAAAAAATAGGAATCAAGGGGGAACCGCAATATATGGGAAAGACAAAAAACAAGGAAAAAATATATGAGAAATATAGTACTCAGAATGTGAACTAATAGCGGTAGAATTTGAATCTGAAAAATTGATGAACATAGTAATATATAGACTCCTAATACTAAAGAGTTTGACTTAATAATTGAAAAATTGGATGATATATGTAGAAATCACAAGGACTGGACTATTCTCCTATCTGGTGACTTCAACTTTCCTTTTTTTCGTAGAATGGAAAGAACGAATAGGAGATTGTGGTTGTACTTATACATATAAAAAAAGAGAGTAAATAGTAGTGCAGAAGATAAGAGGCAATTTGAAAAGCTATTAGATATGCTACTAGAATACAACATTCAACAAATAAATCACCTGCCAACAAGAAAGGAAAATACTTTAGACCTAGTATTTGTGAACGAGATGAATTATGTTAAAGAAATAATAGTTTATAATGCGAGTATTTCAGACCATAATGTCATAGAATTAACAGTTCATTCCAAAGCAAGTGGAAAATAGAGATAAGCAAGAAATGAAAAGTGGGAAGGATATGGAAAATACAACTTCTACAGTAAAAATATAAAATGGTCAGAAATTAAAATGAAGAATTAAACAAAGATTGGATAACATTTTCGTAAGTGATGACATAAGGGTAAATACGGAGATATTATATAAAATATTAGGAGAAATAGTGGAAAAATATATACCGAAGAAGAAAAGTAAACATCATTCATGCATACCAAGAGACAGAAGGATCTTGTTCCGAAAATCAGAAAGTGGAAAAAAGGTCTTGCAAAAGAAAAAAATGCATGGAAAGTTAATAGAACTAAAAAGTAAGATAGAAAATGCAGAACAAAAGATTATAC
>NC_087219.1:15446451-15450342 GCF_015104395.2 Macrobrachium nipponense
GAAATCAACCTTATATTTTAAAAGTTCTTAGCAATTATCAGTTTTGGAAGTAGGTTTTGGGGGTTGGAGTCAACCTCCAGTTTGTGGCGTTGAGGTTGAAATCAACTACCATTGAGGAAGAAGAATTTAGATTAAAGACAACCTCAGTGGGAAAGAAACCTCTTGTTGAGGAAGCAGCGTTGAGGTTGAAGGTAACTTGCATTTCGGAAGCAACAGCTAGGGCCAAAGCAACCCACTTTTTGAAAGATATTTAGAGGGACCATACCGACCACCTTTTTTTCGAATTCAGGGAAATGATCAACTAAGCACTAATTTTGGAAGACATGTGGAGGGGTTTAGCAACCTCAAATTTGGAAGCATTTGTATGCTGTCCGAAGCAACCTCCAAAAGTGTCGCCTGTGAAGAATTTGAAAGCCATTGGAAGCCGACTCCATTTTGGAACCAGGGAGCGCCGAGGTTTGATTGAGGCGCTTCTCTTAGGCCGGATAAATCTGGCACTGTGCCAAATAGAAGGGGGATCCTCTCTCTCTCTCTCTCTCTCTCTCTTCTCTCTCTCATCTCTCTCTCTCTCTTCGAGGGGAAGGGTAGAGCGAAGGGAGCCCGAACAGCGATGTAGCCCTCTCATTTTTGGCAACCTGAGAAAAATAGTAGCAGGCCTTATCCATTTGTCAAATAGCTTTGAACGACAACGAGAATGTTTTTCGTTGTTCGCTGATAGTCAGAATTTTTTTTTTTTTTTTAGTCCATTCTATGTATACCTGGCTGTATATGGGTAGACACGCACATATGCATGCATTCTACGTACATGCATATTTATATATATATATATATATATATATAATATATATTATATATATATATATTATATATATATATATATATCTATATCCTATATATATATATATATATATATATATGGATATGGGAAGCGTTGCTATCAACCAACATACAACAAGGAGCTGAAGGAGACGTCATGTACCAGTAATTGTCCATTTATTAAACGAGCTGACGTTTCGAGGACACAGCCTCATTTTCAAAGCTGAAAAATGTAATTATAATATATAAAAGACTTAAGAATTAAGAAATTTACAATTTAAAAAATATTTACACTTTATACAAAAATTAAAAAATTAAAAAAATAAAAAAAAAAAAACCTAAAATGCAACAGACAGAATGAAATAAATAGACCGCTAACTTTCAGGACGGGAACCAAGACCTAATGACATAAAAACAGAGACAGGGCACACTCAAGACAGGTACAGTGTTGTGGAGGTAGTTTGATTGTTTAAAGGAGGAACAAGCTTCTTAATATATAACGATTCGGCTATTGCTCATCAATTAGCAATAGCCGAATCGTTATATATTAAGAAGCTTGTTCCTCTTTAAACAATCAAACTACCTCCACAACACTGTACCTGTCTTGAGTGTGCCCCTGTCTCTGTTTTTTATGTCATTAGGTCCTTGGTTCCCGTCCTGAAAGGTAGCGGTCTATTTATTTCATTCTGTCTGTTGCATTTTAGGTTTTTTTTTTTTTTTTTTTAATTTTTTAATTTTTGTATAAAGTGTAAATATTTTTTAAATTGTAAATTTCTTAATTCTTAAGTCTTTTATATATTATATTACATTTTTCAGCTTTGAAAATGAGGCTGTGTCCTCGAAACGTCAGCTCGTTTAATAAATGGGACAATTACTGGTACATGACGTCTCCTTCAGCTCCTTGTTGTATATATATATATATTATTATATATACTTACATTAAATATATATATATATATAATATATATAATAATATATATATATATATATATATATATATATATATATATATATATATATATATATATAGTTATATGTATATATATGTATACACACACATATATATGTATATATGTATGTAGATATATACCTACCAATATATTATATGTATAAAATATATATATATATATATATATATATATATATATATATATATATATATATATATATAAGGCTTTGTCAAACTTTTGCTCAATAGATTTTTCAGAGAGAATATCAATACTGTGCCCCCGCCCCCACAAGCGGCCCCCCCCCCCCCCCTCACCACCGCAACCATACGATTGATCTCGTGTCTCTTTCATTTCCTAATTCTTCTTCTTCTTCTTCCTATTCTTCTTCTTCTTCTTCTTCTTCTTCTTTAAAAATCCACTCCTACTCGATCGCCGTTCGGAATGTGAATAACTGGACCATATTTCCAAAAAGAATTTCCGCCCTTTTTCATGTAAATTTCGGAGCGCCTCGCGTAAAAAAAAAAAAACAAAAAAAAAAAAATAAAAAAGAAAGATAGAAAAAGTGGCTTCCCGAAAAATGGAGTTGGTGCCGATGGTGGAGAAAAATTTTTTTTTTTTTTTGAATAAACAACAAAGAGACGTATCCTCAAACTATGCCTGTGCGGAGAGAGAGAGAGAGAGAGAGAGAGAGAGAGAGAGAGAGAGAGAGACCTTACCTTACAGACCTTTCAGTTCAGTTCGGGCTTGCCCCAGGTCCCTCAGTGTGAGGCGCCTCTAATGTCTACCAGAGAGTTGCTAGTACATCTTCCGGTATATTTTGCATCTTCCAATCTTGGATGGTCTGGGATGCAGTTTAGATATTTTGTCGAGCTTATTCTTCAAACACATCTACGCTCACTCCTGATATATTCCTCAGATGAGCTGGCAACGCATTGAATAGACGCTGCATTATCGATGCTGGTGCGTAGTGGATTAATGTCCTGTGTGCTTTCCTTATTTTTCCTGGTATAGTATTTTGGGCACTATTAATCTACCTCTGCTTGCTCTTTCTGATATTTTTAGTTCCATGATATTTTCTGTTATTCCTTCTATCTGTTTCCATGCCTGAATTATCATGTAGCATTCTCTTCTCCTTTGTAGACTATATAATTTTAAGGATTGTAGTCTTTCCCAGTAGTCTAGGTCCTTAACTTCTTCTATTCTAGCTGGTAAATAAAGGACCTTTGTACACTCTCTATTTGTGTCATATTCTTTTGATAGTGTGGGTACCATATCATATTGCAAATATTCAAGTGGACTACGAACATATGTTTTTATAAAAGCATAATCATGTGGTTCAGCTTTTCTTGTTTTGAAGTGCCGTAAACAACATTCCCATTTTTGCTTTACATTTTGCCAACAGAATTGCTATTTTGATCATTGCATAACATGTTGCCTATTCATCATCACACCAAGGTCTTTAACTGCTTCCTTATTTGTGATTGTCTCATTATTAGGTCCCCTATATGCATATAGCTTTCCATTCTCTGTCTCCATAATTTATTGATTCAAATTTATCAGAGTTAAATACCATCCTATTTACCTCTGCCCATCATATACTTTATTAAGGTCTCTTTGTAGGCGTTCCTATATTCTTCATCACAAGTAATTTCTCTACTTATTCTTGTGTCATCAGCGAAAACTACTCACTACCGAATCCTTATTACTACGTGTCTATGTCTTCAATCATAATAACAAACAATATTGCAGCTAGCACCGTACCTTGTGGCACACCGGATATTACCTTGGTTTCATCCGATTTCTCATCGTTTGCAATAAACTATCTGTTTTCTGTTGTGTAAAAAATTCTTTTAACCATCTTCCTACTTTAATCTACGATATTGTGGGTTTTCTAATTTTCTTTGCTAATATATTATGGTCTACTTTGTCAAAAGCTTTTGCAAAGTCTAGATAAACCACATCTGTTTCATTTCCGCTTTTCATATTTTTGAATATGTTCTCACGGTGGACTAACAGTTTGGGTTTGTTGTACTTTTTCGGTACGAAACCGTTGTTGTCCTATATTAAACAAAATTATTTTTTATTAAATGTTTCATAATATTTTTCTTCATTACCCTTTCATACA
>NC_087219.1:15450842-15453342 GCF_015104395.2 Macrobrachium nipponense
GGGGTAATAAGAAGAGAGACGAGAGAGAGAGAGAGAGAGAATATGTCTCTTTTGTGACTTGGATGTTAGGGGTAGAAGGAACAGGGAGAGAGAGAGAGAGAGGTTGACTTTCAGAAAGGAAGAGGTCTCGTAGACAGGAAAATACAGAGGGTAGGGAAATCCGGAGAGAGAGAGAGAGAGAGAGAGAGAGAGAGAGAGAGAGAGAAAGCAGAAATGTAACGGATATAGAATAAAGAAAGTGCAGGGAAAGATAACAAAAGGAGTGAGAGGAAAAATATTGAGAAACGGGAGGGAGATTGAAATGGAATTGCTTAAGATAAGAGAGATGATAAGGTATAAAAATTATAAAAGAAAAGAGAGAGAGAGAGAGAGAGAGAGAGAGAGAGAGAGAGAGAGAGAGAGAGAGAGAGTCATAAAGAAGAAACGGAAAGGACCAGAACAGAAATGACAGGTGACAGGAACAGGAGAGTGAAGGGAAGGAGAAAGGAAAGAAAAAACAAAATAACCTGTAGATAAAGGAAAGTGAAGAAGAACGCTCCCTTTAGGTAAGAAGAATGACAATGAAAAGCAGTCATTATACACTCATCCTCCTGTTACCTGAGGTAGGCAAGATGAGGGAAATATATATACAATATACAATGAATTACAGTGAACAATATATTGTAAGGGAGAAATGGGTTGGGGGTACGGGACGTAAATTCACGATATGTATACTGGTATTGCACCAGCCCCGGTTCTCTTGCCTTGCCCCTAGGTTAGGTTAGGTCACCTCAGTTGAGAGAACTGGGTAATATGGGTTTGGGAAACATAATAAGATTATTTTCAAGAAGATTCTATGGTTAGTTTTGAAGATATGGCATCCCGCTTTTTTCTAAGGAAGGTTCAGTACTCGCTTACAGCTCGGGAATATTCGTACGGGATGGCACAGGGGTTCTTACGACCTTAGGTGGTTGGGGGCAGGGGCGGGGGTGTGTATAGTTGTAGTGGTAGTACGGAAGAGGGCCTGTAGAGGTAGGAAGGGGGGAGGGGAGTGGGGACGGGGATTTCGTCGGCCCGCAGAAGGAAGGAAGGAACTTTGCAGAAGTTGAATGGTATAACAAATAAAGGGAGGGCGTCTTAATGGAGTTCGTGGAACGGTGGTATATTTTGGGGGGCCCAATATTACCCGCCACTGTCTAGCTGGATGTTGCGAGGGTCTTTTTCTCCATTATTTATTTGTTTATTTATTTGGGAACCGGAGAGGAGAGGAGAGGAGAGGAGAGGAGAGGTGTTGCTGCTGCGTACGGGGGTGTCACGCCAGAGGGTGTAGCATTGTTCGTGTGTGTCCGCGAGTGCCTTTAATGGTGAGGTCCCTAGGCCCACTTTCTGCATGTATATACATACATACATACATACTATATATATATATATACATACATACATAACTGTACGCTCGCATGCGTGTATGTGTGGCCATTTGTTTATGCATACAAGTCATGTTTTTTTTTTATATATTTAATAACTTATTAGGTGTTTCATTTGTTTTCTGCGCATAATTGTACAAAAGTGCATACAATTATTTTGCCATTAGTCCGCTGGTACCTCTAAGAAGGCGTGCCATTCCTACTCCGTATTTTGAGAGAGAGAGGAGAGAGAGAGAGAGAGAACTACCCTGGTTATTACATAAAACTATTTTCACTGGAGAGAGAGAGAGAGAGAGAGAGAGAGAGAGAGAGAAAAATACCCTGGTTATTACATAAAACTATTTTCCACTGGAGAGAGAGAGAGAGAGCGGAGAAAATATACTAGCCATCCCATTCCTTAAATCATCCTTATGTGGAAACTGGCCGTTATCTGGAACCCAGACGATCTGGTGCGCCGTCTACTATAGGGTGGCGACCATAGAGATCACAGTCCCCCCGCCAAAGACTTCTGTTTGTTTAGTCACGTCGCCGCTATAAATAAGGATTGCAAATACCTTTCCTCCTCCTCCTCTTTCTCCTCCTCCTCCTCCAGGGGCGATGGAAATGACTCTCCCTGAAGGCCTCCTCAAAAGAATCCTGTATATGAGGTTTTGCATCGGACAAGGGCTCTTCTGGGGAATTATTCCGCGGGGAATGTTATGGCTGGCTATAGAGTGGTTCCTGATAGGTTTGGTCGGGAGGTGTCGGGGCAGTCGTAGATAGATATAGTATATGTTTAGTGCATCGCAATTTTTTTAAAAAATTTATATTTAATATATTCTCTGTCATTGGAAGGTTAGTACAGATACTTTTTTCTGGTTATGATTCTCTCTCTCTCTCTCTCTCTCTCTCTCTCTCTCTCTCTCTCTCTCTCTCTCTCTCTCTCTCGTCGTTGAAAATAAGTACTGTCCCGTATACGCCATTTGTTTGTAGATTAATGTTTTTAGTGGAAGTCAGTATATTGCTTATCGCGCGTATTTCTTGAGCGTTGGCTCTCTCTCTCTCTCTCTCTCTCTCTCTCTCTCTCTCTCTCTCTCTCTCTCTCTGTACACACACAC
>NC_087219.1:15463342-15478342 GCF_015104395.2 Macrobrachium nipponense
TTGTAGGTCTCGACTGACCGGTTTCGACTCTATTTCTAAGTCATTAACTAAATGACTGACACGTGGACAAGTCACGTATTATTTATATAATATATATACTATATATATATATATATGTGTGTGTGTGTGTGTGTGTGTGTGTTTGTGTGTGTGTATAGTATGGTCGTGTGGAGTTCTGCCATTTATCGCTGAATTATACAATTCATGAAAGTAGTAATAGTAGTAGTTTTAGTAGCATAATGCTACTAACCGACCTCCACCGATCCCAGGCGGAGCCGGTTATTGGAGCTTCAAAGATTATACAAGAATGATAAGAATGTGTAAGAATGTAACTTTCTATTTGTGACGCTCTCTCTCTCTCTCTCTCTCTCTCTCTCTCTCTGGCCATTAGGGTGCCCGTTGTAGAGCCGTAGATGAACAACGTACCATGAAATACCTCTTGCTTCTGTCAACAGTGAATGATATACCTGGTTGTTAGTCGATCGTTGTGGGTTGCTGCTAGGAGGAAGAGAGCAGGTATGCTAGCTCATAGGGTGCAGTTGTAATGCGTCTTCTCACAACCCGGTAGACCGTTGTTCAAGCCACGGACGAGGAAGGAACGAGGTAGACGCGTTCATTTAGTGAGAGAGAGAGAGAGAGAGAGAGAAGTTACTAGTGTTAATTATCAGTGCTCCGTCAAAATATAACTTCATTTTATTAACGGGGGAGGGGAGGGGAGGGGAGGGAGATGGGCCTCGACGAGATGGGTCAAATTGAATTATATAAATACTCAATGTTTGTAAAAGGACTCAGAATTATTATTATTATTGTATTATTATTGTTACTATATTATTATTCGGTTAGGCCTAAACTTCCAAGTCTCGTATCACGGTATCTCAAACTTACGAGTGTTTGTGTTTGTTTGTTGTATGTGAATGTTCTTAAGAATTAAGGAACCCTATAAGTTTGGAAAGCCAACATTCAGGGAGGGCTGACCCTCCTCCTCCTCCCCCTCCCCGTCACCTTCCCATCTCCCCTTCCACACCCCTCCGTCATTTGGGAACTTTTGGTAGGTTTATTTAGGCCTACCGTCCCCCATTGGGAGCTGCCCCTGGGAGGTTGAGTGTCATGTATTGTTTGTCGAGTCTTTAAAACATTCTCTCTCTCTCTCTCTCTCTCTCTCTCTCTCTCTCTCTCTCTCTCTCTCTTTGAGTATCGACGGTGTTGCAGCTCTACACATCAATATTTAGACCCCATCTTGATTATGCAGTCCAGTTTTTCGTCACCAATACTAAGAAAGGACATAAATAGATTAGAAGGGGCACAAGCAAGTGCCACCACAAAGTTGATTCCATCCATCAGGCAAATAGGTTACCGAAGACGACTACAGAGCCTGAACATTTATGGCTTAGAAACACAACGATTGCGAGGACAACAGATAGAAACATTCAAAATACTGAAAGGCATAAAAAAGTAGACAGTAACCTATTTACCGTTAAACGAAAACTGGACAGGAAATAATGGATGGAAACTAGAGCTGAAGAGATACAACACATCCCATTGTGGGAACTTCTTTACATACAAGATATGTGACACGTGGAATAAACTGCCACCAGAAGTTGTAAACAGCAACAGGGTGGAAGAGTTTAAAAGAAAGCTAGACAAAGTCATTAGGACACTGTGAATGAACAGTAAACCTGGTCCTAGAGATAAGTGAGCACGATATCTCCTCTTAGGATGGACTAATAAGTCTCTGAGACATCCTAATCCTTGTAACTCCTTGTAAAACTCACTCTCTCTCTCTCTCTCTCTCTCTCTCTCTCTCTCTTAATGCCGTTGGCATCACTACTCAGACTCACTTTCTTCAAGTATCGATGGCGCTCCTCTCTCTCTCTCTCTCTCTCTCTCTCTCTCTCTCTCTCTCTCTCCTTTTAACTTCGTCCGTCATAATGACGAAAGAGCATTACGTAATGGCATCTACTCCCAAGGGGGTCGGCAGCCAACATGTCACTCCAAGATCTGTTTTAGATGTTTCAGATCTCGAGTCATCTCTTCCGCTTTTTTCAAGAGGTCATTGATTCAGTGAATCAGCTTTGTTTTTCCTCTTCCATTTTGTCAGGTCATTGAGCGAAGGATTCTCGGCTCCTTGTTCCTCAAGTTTTTTTTTTTTTTTTTTTTTTTTTTTTTTTTTTAGGTCACTGTTCTAAACGACTTCATAAATGTATATGCTGTAACATTATTCATCTTTTTCGCTCTCTATTTTTATTTTAGGTCATTAATTCCAGGACTCCACTCTCTAGCACTCAATTTTTACTGGTCGTGGGTGAAAGGACTACTTTTTTCAGGGTCATTGTCCCAAGGACTCGACTCTTTATAGGGTCATTGTCCCAAGGACTCATTTTTTTTAATTTCAGGGTCATTGTCCTAGGGACTCGACTTTTTTTTCAGGGTTAATGTCTCAAGGACTTGACTTTTTTCAGTGTCATTGTCCTAAGGACTCGACTCTTTATAGAGTCATTGTCCCAAGGACTCGACTTTTATCAGGGTCAGAGTTTTAAGGCTTCGACCCTTTTTTTTTTTTTTTTTTTTTTTTTTTTTGCAGCTCATTGACCCGGGGACTCTCTTTTTCAGTCATATTTCACATATCATTTCCCCTCTTATCGATACGATATAATTAATCAAGAGCCTCTCTCTTTCTCTCTCTCTCCCCCCAGGTCACACTGATCACAGAACTATAGAGAAACGCGTAAACTCTTGACATCACAGAAGAAGAACAGGTCTCCCCTTTTTTAAGGAGGCTGTTTTGGCGGAGTTTTATATTGGCTGTAGTTTGCACCAAGTTTACAGCCCAAGTCTGGAAACGCGAGGAAGAAGTCAGCGACGGTTTATTCCCAAGGGAAAGAAAGGGGCAGATCAGGAAGGGGGAGGGGATTGGAAGGATTAGGAGGTGAGAAGCGAGGTTTTCTAAGGGTTGGGGGTTAGGGGACGCCTCCTAGGGGGGACGAAGATGTATAGTATCCTTTCTTAATCCCCTTAAATGCGGCCAGCTACATTCGCCATCCCCATAGACAGAAGCGATGTTACCCGTGATCTTGGAGGCCTCTACTACATAGGCATTGTTGTATTGTCATAACTTCTGTAATAGAATATTATCTCTCATTAATTTCTGTTACAGGATATTATCTCCCATTCATTTCCGGTATAGAATATTATTTCTGATTAATTTGTGTTATGGAATATTATCTCTCATTAATCTGTTATAGAATATTATGTCTCGTTAATTTGTTATAGAATATCTTTCTCAGTACTACTCTACACCAAGGAAGGCATTTGTGTATTATATACGTAAATGTTATGTTAGAAATGGATATTATCATATATCAAGTTATTTATCTAGTATTCACCATTGAATAGAATATAGGCTGGAAACGCATGTTTGTCGTTCAAATAACTTCTGCTATAGAATGCTATATTTCAGTCATGTGTGTCATAGAAGGATATTCTTGGTAAGAACATTCGTCAGAACGAGCATTTGTTGATTGTATACCCAAGTGCTTTCTTAGTAATACATTGGCTACACCAACACAAGCATTTGCGTATTGTATACGCAGATAATTCGTTGGGCACGGATATATTATCTAATATTACTTTATTTATCCAGTAAATGAAGACAATTCCACGAAGGGAGGAGAAACAATGGAGACCTTGCAGTACTCCTTGGTTTCTTTGCTCTTCGTGGAATTCGTCTTTTATTCATATAATTCATCACGTTCCATATTTCCGTGATTCAGTTAGACATATCCAGTATTGGCCTGTGAGCATAATACAGTTATTCAACATAAGTTGATTTTAATATGTAGTCCTACACCTATTGTATGCTTAAGTAGGGTATCACTTTCCTGCCCAATAACTGAAATTCAAATTCTTTCGAGACTTATCGGCTGATCTCGGGCCTTAATAGGACTGCGTCCAAAATGACCGACCACCCTGTAGGGCGGCCTGGAAAAGATGTTTATGTATTGGGACAGGTATTTGGCATCCAGTCACGTTCGTTTCGCGTTTTGTTGGGCGACAATGGAAGGTGAGCTCGTTAATGATCTAGGTAAAGATGGCTAGAGAGAGAGAGAGAGAGAGAGAGGGGTATAATGACTATGGGAAAGGGGGGCAAAATTTTGGTGGGAGAATCTGAGGAATGAACGTCTATAGTCGATGGTAGTGTTGGTTAATATTTTGAAGGTTTGGTTATTATTGTTATTATTATTATTATTATGAAGTCGATTTACCCGTGATGATTCCATAAGTGAAGATGACAGCAGTCACTGCTGAATCATTATATATATATATATATATATATATATATATATATATATATATATATATGTGTGTGTGTGTGTGTGTGTGTGTGTGTGTGTGTGTGTGTGTAATAATATGAGAGAGAGAGAGAGAGAGAGAGAGGTTGATCTACGGGTGGGAAAATTTTGTTTCTGTCCTTATTCTATTTCAGTTTTTCGTCTCAAGCATTCATACTTCTAGAGTATTATCAGTAGTTGTTACAAAATGGATCTCTCTCTCTCTCTCATTTAGAAGCGTTGCCAGAAGACGCTTCCAAAAAAAAAAAAACTATAATTATGAACAGTATGAAGTTATGTATAATCCTCATCTGTCTGTCAGTCAATATCAGATGCTATCTATCTACCTATCTATCTATCAGCTCGGAAAAATCGACAAATACCGAAGATGTGGATCTGTACCCTACCATTCCAACTGTCACACATCACCCTCCCCTCCTTCCCCTCCCCCCTAAAAATAGAATAAAATAAAGAACTCTTGGGGAAACAGAATGGAAATCAAAGAAGGAGGTATCAGGGTTTCTCGGGGTAAACACTACCACCAACCTCTGTTCGGGCGGCCATCGGCAAACATACAATTTGTCCACAAACAACATTCGCTGATCCCGCCTGCCTGCCTGCCATCCGCCCCCAGGAGAAGGAGGAGGAGGTAGAAATGGGAGGAGGAGGAGGAGGAGGACCTCTCCTATTCCTTCAGAGTCCTTTTCCCACTCCTGTCTTCCTAATCCTTGTCTTGTATTCATTCTATATCTACTTTCTTCTTAGGGCTGTCTCGATGTGGGTTGAAGGAGGAGGAGGATGAGGTGGAAGGGGGAGGAGGAGGAGGAGGAGGAGGAGGAGGAGGAGGAGGACCTCTCCGATTCCTTCAGTCCTTTTACTCACTCCTCCTGTCTTCTTAATCCTTGTATTCTTTCTTTATCTACTTTCTTCTTAGAGCCGTCTCGAAAGGTAGGAGTTGGGAGGAGGGAGGAGGAGGAGTAGGGAGGAAGAAGAAGAGGAGGAATAGAAAAAGGAGGAGAGACAGTTATTAAACAATGGGTGACGGAGGTAATTTGCATTCAAGAGCCCGTGTCGGCATAAGACCAGCTAAATTCTATTCGACGAGGGGAGTTATGCAACGTTGGGTCTGGTTAACGCTTGGGAGGGTGACCACCGGGTAAGGCCCCACATGCGTGTATATAAAACCGCCTTGAATACACTATTAGAGGCAGAAAGGGTGTGGGGCCTGCAGCCTCATCCCTTCCTTCTCCCCCTTCCACCTTTTCTTCCCATGATTACTCTTTTCCTCCCCAACTTTCATCCAATTGCCCCCTCTACCTCTCTCACCCTTCCCCCTCCCCCGAACATGCCAAAACCACTCCTCACCCCCTCAAGGAAATAAAAGTGAGGGAGAAAACTTCCTAGAGATGAGAGGAAGAGGAAGAGAAGAAAAGCCAGTAGCCGGTAGAAGGCATCCCCCTACACTCTCAGTACCATCCTCACCCCCCCGACCTACCCCTGGCACTCCACACCGCCTGCCCTCATATTGCTTGAATATCAAATTAACTCCTGGAGAAACTTTTCTTCCTGGATTTCGTTTTCCTTTCTTCTTCTTCTTCTTCTTCTTCTTCTTCTTCTTCTTCTGGGTTTATATAAGATGCTTTATTACCCTTAGTGGTAACTGCCGCCTTGGTTCGCAATCGCATGTTATTAGGCCATAGAGAGAGAGAGAGAGAGAGAGAGAGAGAGAGAGAGAGAGAGAGAGAGAGAGAGAGGAGGGAATGGAGCAAGCAGCTGCTTGGGATAGTCCAAGGGTTGTTAGACTGTTGAGGGGAAAAGTTGTTATACCCTGGGATAATTCCTTGTCAAGAGTAGTGTTTCTGTGTGAGAGAGAGAGAGAGAGAGAGAGAGGCAGGAAACAAGCAACCGGTAAGATATATAGGTCTAGCTCTTGAATAGTTTGTGAGCCAGACAGACTGACGGACAGACATACTGGCCTGACTGTCGGGTTCAGAAAATTTGTGTAAGAGAAAACAACTTTTATGAGAGAGAGAGAGAGAGAGAGAGAGAGATAATTATTGCGGCTTCCTCAGCACATGTTTCCCATGTGATTTTTATGGCACGGTTCCTTTTATTACAGTTCACACCAAAGACCCTGAAACCGGGTGTCAGTTTTTCAACTAGGCTTAATAGGCTTATAGTCACTTCTAAATAGGCTTATAGTCACTTGAGCTTTTTATTTAATTATTTTCGTCCTTGTGTCACGTTACGCGTTCGTATATGTATATATCTCTCTCTCTCCCGGGCTTCGTCGTATGGTATGGTAGGCCTAATGGCGTTGTTTATCACGTGATATATATAAAAGTATGTAACGGTATCATTATTTATCCAATTTAGATGTTGCGTAATGTGCCGTATAATGTTTGTGTGTCAGGGTTTGGCATTTTATCTCTGTAGCTGTAGCTTGTAAGTAGGCTAAGCTGGTATATCTATATCATCAGGTCTGATGTATGTATGTATGTATGATGTATGTATATATATATATATATATATATATATATATATATATATATATATATGTCTGTGTGTGTGTCTATATGTTATATATATATATATATATATATATATAATATATATATATATATATATGTACGTAATGTCATAGTGATAATAATAATAATAATAGTCATAATATCAATGAAAATATAATTAATTTGATCTATACAAGCAAACATTGACTATACAACAATAATAAAAATAATAATAATGATAGTTGTGATTTTATATACAAGTATTCATGCTACATATGATAGTAATAATAATAATAATAATATTAATAATAATAATAATGATAGTAAATAATGGTACATTCCCAGACACAGAACGACCACATACACGAAGATACGAGCAAAAATCGACGTACGAAAGGAACAGGAGAAACGCGGAAGAGGAGAATTACGCCATAGCCTGAAAATACAGAGGCAACTCAAAAGACGTTAGGACAGACACACACACACACACACTCAGCGAAGCATTAATGGAGGGAGACAGGGAACAGTAAAACAGACAGAATGGATGACGTTATGGAAGCAATAATTAAGCTTTTTCCTTCCTCTCTCTCTCTCTCTCTCTCTCTCTCTCAATATATTGAACAGAGTATCCACACGTGTAGATGACTCTAGGCTGGGTATATTGTATTGTTATTGTTATTATTATTTTATAGACAATCCTCTCTCTCTCTCGCGCGCGCGTGTGTGTGTGGGTGCGTGTATAGGAATATAAGCTGAATATATTATATTATTATTGGTATTTTTTTATCACAATTCTCAAGACTAACTCAGCTCTCTCTCTCTCTCTCTCTCTCTCTCTCTCTCTCTCTCTCTCTCTCTCTCACACACAAAGGAAACAGCTGAAAGTATTCCAATAAATAAACGCTTCCATGAATATGGAGCGGAAAGAAATGTTTACCACTCCTCTCCTGCCCTCTCACTTTATATATATATATATATATATATATATATATATATATATATATTGTACATATATATATTTACTTTGCCTCCCATC
The DNA here is from genome assembly GCF_015104395.2 of Macrobrachium nipponense. Lineage (NCBI taxonomy): Eukaryota > Metazoa > Arthropoda > Malacostraca > Decapoda > Palaemonidae > Macrobrachium > Macrobrachium nipponense. Next base: position 15,471,217 of record NC_087219.1, read on the forward strand.
CAGAATCCCGAAATGGCTCCCACAAGGAGGAATCGACTGAAACTCGTTTTCTGATTGATCCGTTGTGGCTCTGTTGACTTCAGCAGTGAATTGGTTGGTGGTCGATTGATGTAGATCGCTACAGCCATGGTGGGGCAAGGTATATAAGCTTGCTACCCCATCCCAAGAGACTTTCTTATATATAATATATATATATCATATATATATATATATATATATATATGATGTATACCAAATTTAATGGGGTCAAGAAAATCGAAATAAAAAGAAACTAAAATTGATATAAAGACAAAATAAAGAAGTAAGAAAAAATTCCCCTGTGAAGACAAAGAAAAAACGAATATCAACAAAGTTTTACTTGAATTAAGATAAAGAAAAAAAATACTGAACATGCAAAAATATCTTAAATAACTAACAGAAAAAAAAAAAAACTTCAACATGACAAAAAAAATTTTAAAAATAAAATAGACAAAAATGCAAAATATAGAATTACAAACGTGAAAAAATTAAATGAAATAAAGTCAAAAAAGCAAAAGAAGAAAACTACTAACGTGAAACATTTGTATTTAAAATAAAGAAAAAAAAGAAAAAAAACTACTAATAACGTGAAAGAAATTAAAATAAAGACAAAAAACTACTAACGTGACAAATTTGTTTTTAAGATAAAGACAAAAAAGCAAAAAAAAAATACAACGTAAAAAAAAAATAAAATAAAAACAAAGAGCAAAAAAGAAAACACTGCAGCCGTGAACAATTTTTTTAAATGAAGAGAAAAAGGCAAAATACAAAAACAAAAACAAACAAAATCTTAACGTTTAATTTTCAAAGACGCAAAAAACAAAAACACTGCAGATGTGAACAAGTTATTTAAATGAGGAGAAAAGAGAAGAAAACCCTAACGTTTAATTTACACACACACACCACACACATATATATATATATATATATATACTATATATATATATATATATATATATATCTATATATATATATGAAAAATAGAGAAGAAAAAAAATACTCCGTAAAAAAGTGAGTAGAAAATCAGCGTCGCCTTCAAGGCCGGAAGTGACGTCCATTCCCGCCAGTCGTTAAGGTCTGTTCGGAATGGGTTTTGAAGAGACAGCGAAGAATGCTTAAGACAAGGGTGTTAAAAATGGGGTTACGGTTGAGCGAGAAGGGGGCGGAGGGGGGTGGGGGGGGAGAATACATGGCGTTTGTGGGTGGGTCAGGGAGATTGAGGGGAAGGGTGAGGGCGAGGGGAAATATAGTGCCTGATTTAAGAAGGGAAGACGATGGTAAAATGGGTAAAGAAAAAGGAAAAACTTGGGGCTGGAAGGAGTGAGGGATCGGGGCTGGGGGGGGGGGGGGGGTGGGGGGGGGGGGGGAGAGAGGTAAGACGCTGTGACGCGGTTTGAGCGGCGAAATATATTGACAGGCCAAGGCTGCCTTTCTGGAAGAGGGGGCGGTGCTCCTAGACAGCTATATTGTCCAATTTTTAAAATACTTTTATTATTATTATTATTATTATTCATTATTCTTATTATTTTATTATTATTATTATTGTCTATTAAACGCCGTGTATTATTAGCCTACTACTCACTACTACTATTATTATTATTATTATTATTATTATTATTATTTATTATATTATTATATACTGAATTTTAAGGGTAAGGTTTCTTTAATGATGACTCTTTATAAGGATGAAAATAATGATAAGAATAACAAAATAGTGATAAAGGTAATCGGTGAACATACGGCAAGCCAATCAAATGCATGATGCAAACGAGTACTGGGGAGTGATTGCTTAGTAATTTTGGAGTATTCAGAGAATCGCTCTAAAATATTTAGTAAAAAGACAGAGGCTTATGGCACTTCATATGCCATTTGTGGTAGTATATTGCAGCAGTAAAAATAGTGCTTTGATTAGTTTTTTTTTTTCCTTAATGTCGGACAGATACACAGTTTGACCTTGAAGGTTATTTTTCTCATATATATACTATATATATATATTATATATATATATTTATATATATATATATATATATATATATTATTTATTTATTTATTTATTATTTATTACTTACTTATTTACTTCCATATTTATTTATTTATTTATTTATTACGACGCTGCTTTAACAGCTTTGCATAGCAGGGGATGGAAAGGCAGGTAAAATGTATTAAAAATGAAGTTTCTAATAATGGTAATTATATAGTCATTTTGAAAAAATTATATACACACTTGAATGTATATATTATTTATATGTATATTATATATATATATATATATATATCATATGATATATAGTATATATATATATATATATATATATATATATATACATAGACATACATGTGTGTGTATACGTATATAGTTTTCTAAAATTAACATTATACTTGATATTACTAGAAACTTTTTATTTTTTTAAATATATTTTTCCTGGCTTTCCAGAAAGCCCACTGCTACGGCATAGCTGTTAATGCAGCACCGTAATAAAGAAAGATTTAAAAGGGGCTCTCAGCTCTCTCTCAAGAGAGAAAGAGAGAGAGGCAGGAGAAGCCTGTTTAATATATTGGCTGGAGGAAAAGGAAGATTTGTTGTAGATTATATGCGGTGAGAAAGAGAGATGGAGGAGGGAGAGGGAGGCAGAGAGGTAGGGAGGTAGGTAGGAGGGAATATGCCTCGTACTTGAAAAAGATGGTATGTAGATGGGAGGCAGATGATGGAAATCGACTTTGCGACACAAAAGTGAAGATGAACGTGTGTGTGTGCGCGCGCGCGCGTGTTTTCTTAGCCTTATGTTGATAGGAGAGGTTTATATTGATGGAAGGAGGCGATGAAACTTGGGGCTGTGCGACATAGTGGAGAATTGACGTTGTATGCGTGTATCTGTCTGTCTTTTTTTTTTATTGCGCTATTTGTTTTCGTTTCCTTTTTGATGTATGTAAATGAAATAAGTCTTTTTTAACAATTCTGCTGACTCAGTAGAACGTTGAACACTGTATTTGTTGATTCTGTACGTTTTACAATGAGTGTTATAGTTCCTCACTGGACGAGTGGGTTGCATACTCGTCTGTCAATCTGGTAGTCCGAGTTCGCTCCCAGCTGCTGACAGTACGGAATCAGAAGAATTTATGTCTGATGATTAGAAATTCATTTCTTTGTATTATGGAGTTCGGATCCCACAACAAGCTGTAGGTCCCGTTGGTAAGTAATTGGTTCCTTGCCACATAAAGAAATCTAATCCTTGGGGCCAGCCCTAGGAGAGCTGTTTATCAGCTCAGTGGTCTGGTTATACTAAGATATGCTTTGGATAAGTGTTTTCAACCCTGTGGTGTTACAGTTGCCTTTGTCCACAGTGGCCCCTAATAATCCCACAGCTAATACTAATTACATATCATTTCTAGCCTAAACTTAACTACACTTTATACTTACCAATCAGCTATCTGCAAAATGCATCATATCCAAAATGGCAGACTTCACAAATACTTCATGATGATGCAGCTCGAAAGTACTTAACTTACTTAAGTGTATGGTAATAATTTTGACGGGGTACTGAGTCGCTCACATCTGTTGTAACCCTCTCTCTCTCTCTCTCTCTCTCTCTCTCTCTCCTCTCTCTCTCTCTCTCTCTCTCTCAATAACCAGCTAGCAACGGAGGTATTTTAGCTAAGTAAAGCTGAGACATACTAGATTTTTCATTGAATCACATTCCCGGTATATATATATATATATATATATATATATATATATATATATATATATATATATATATATATATATATAAAATGTGTGAGTGTGTGTGTAAGAGAGTAGTCATTATGACTATGTTACTGTTCTCACAGGAGCTGGGATTGAACACGATTTCCCAGATGTGAGCTGAGGGTGGCATATTGTGTCACAAGGAAACAGGGAAGAGAGAGAGAGAGAGAGAGAGAGAGAGAGAACGGATTCCCTATTTTTCCACTCCGTTTTGACAACCCTACCGTGTGATCATGATAGAAATATTACAGTCCTGGGACCCATCCGTTCTTTAAAAAAAAAAAAAAAAAAAGAAGAAAAAAAAAGTAGGTCTTGAAAAGAAGGTGGGAAAGAAAAAAAAAAAAAAAGAATGTCGCGAGTCAGCATTAGACAAACCACTACTTATATTTTATTTGTTTGGGAGACAAACACATGCCCTTGTATGTATCCTTCCTGTCCCCTTTCATTCGGGTCCTCGTCGCTTGTAACATCGGGGAAGTGTTAATTGCGTGCGACATTCGGCGGCTGGTGTTGGTCTCCGGCTTTGAATATAAACATTGCTGAGGAAGTGAAGTCAGGTTTCTGTTTTCTTTATTATTATTATTATTATTATTATTATTATTATTATTATTTTTTTATTATTATTATAAGCCAACAATTAACTAGGTACCGTAGCGTTTCAATGGTATCTGCCTTTTGTACTTGTATATGGCTCCTCATCTGAGTTTTATTATTATTATTATTAATATTATTATTATTATTATTATTATTTATTATTTTGTTATTATTATTTTATTTCCATTCCGTGAAAAAGTGTATTATTTTTTTCCCGTTGTCGTATTTTTGTTCCCTAATGTGAGGTCTTACGTTTGTCTTCAGTCTTCACGTTGCTTCTCTTGGAAAAAGATAGAATAAATATTCTTTCCATTTGATCTCGTAAAGTGCTTTCTATTTTTTCTTTTGCTGTCTTTCCTTCCTTTAGTCATTTGACATTTCACTGTTCATTCTTGTCTTTTCGTCATCTTCCTTTATCATGTGTTTTTTTTTTCTGAGATTTGGGAGTATAAATTTTTGTTATTATTACGTCTTCATTTAAATTTTTGTTTTTACACTTATTTTCAATTTTCCTGAAAGATTTTATTTTCCAATTTTGCCCAATTTTTTATATTTATACGTATTTTTAATTTTTATTGACCTTTCCCTTTTTGAAATTCTTCTAATTTTCAGCATTTTTCATTTTTTTTCACGCCTTTCCATTTTCACTATTCATTTTAGTTTTTTTTTATATCATTCTTCCTTTCCTCCCAACTTCATTTATTCACTCTTCCCCTGATTTCCCCCACTTCATTGATTCGTCTGTTCCCATCGTTTCCTCCTTCCCTTTCGACCCGCGAAGGTCATCAATGAAGGAGAGAAGTTTGGGAAAATCTCTTCGGCGTGGAATTGCAAAAGCCAAAATTGGGGGGCCCGAAGTTTTTTCGGGGGTCCTATCTCGTGCGATGGGGCCATTCTCCCTTTCGCCGGTTAGAAGTTATGTTATTAGCGAGAAGTTTTAAAAGGGTTCTCAATTTAATAGTAATAATAATGGTGAAGATATATTATTATTATTATTATTATTATTATTTATTCTGTGCCATGTGCAGTGGCATAAGAGAGTTATTATTTGTACTGATATGTGCCCAGTAATTATTGTTATTATTATTATTATTATTGTTTTATTATTCTGGGCCATTTGCAGTGGAATAAAGGAGCTACTGTTTGTACTAATATGTGCTTAGAAATCTTTATTATTATTATTGTTATTATAATTGTTGTTCTGAGCCATATACAGTGGATTAAGAGAGCTACTATTTTCACTAATATGCTGCCAGTTGTAGTTGTTATTATTGATATAAATCAAATTACAGAAATAAATAATAATAATAATAATAATAATATTCCTTGTTTCAGCTCAGGCCCATATACAGGGTTAGAAGTGTAGAAATGTTCAATAATAATAATAATAATAATAATAATAATAAATAGTAATAAAATAATAGAGTTCAATCGACTGCAAACCTCCGCCAAGGCTGAATGTTTCACCTCCCCATCCCCACCCATTACCCCACTCCTCTCGTCTCTTATCCGCATCCGGATTTTCATCCAAGCCAAGGACTCACCTTGGGTTCAAATGTCGTTAAAATCGGCCCATAATTTTTTTTTTTTTTTTTTTTTTTTTTTTTTTGTTTGGGGGGTGGCAGAGAACGCCGTCAAGCAACGAATAATCGAATCGGTAACGACTGTGTTTGTTGGTGATATATATTTAATATAAACAAACGAACAAACATTTTATTATATATATATATATATATATATATATATATATATCCTATATATATTGTAAATTTTCCTTTTGACCTATCTATCAAGTAAAATTACTAGAACAAGCGAAAAAAACCTCTCTCTCTCTCTCTCTCTCTCTCTCATCCAATTTGTCTCGGGTCAGGCCGGACCGAAACCCCGGTCGACCAAGTACACGACCCACTGATAGAGAGAGTTGCCGGTTTGTGTTTTTTTTTTTTCTGGACAATTCATTCGCTTCCTCCAATTTCCCTGCTCTTCCACCTACCATGTCTTCCAACCCCCCCCCCCCACCTGTATTTCTTCCTTTATCGTCCCCTTCCTTACATTTCTTCTCCCCCCTCCCACCATTTGGCCTCTTCCTACCAAAGGTCACTTCCCCCCCCACCCCCCCCCCCACCCCGATTTCTTCCTTTTCACCACAATGTTTGGTGAACATTTGTGACAACTTTATCTCCTTTCGATTTTTGGCCAACAAGTTTTAAGGTCCGCCTCCCTCCCCTCCCCCACCCTTTCCCCATCCCCTCCCCAACACTGTTTTTCCACCTACATTTTGTTTTGGGTGTGTTGTGAAGTAATAATATTATCAATATTAGCATAATTATGCTAATGGTTAATGGTTATTATTGGTAAACAGAATTCCTAAAAATGACATATGTATTATATTACGGGCAAATAATTTAAATATACCTTCTTCAGTATCCACATGATATTGAAATGCTTTTACGATTGCTCTCGCAAAATGGTTATGTTTCTGTTTTGGATTACATGTTTTTAACATTAAAAATGTATGAATTTTTTTAAGCCTTTTTTTTTAAGAATCAAGGTTAAGCATTGTGTGGATCGGGGCGTGGATCTGTTTTTTTTTTTCCTTTTTTTTGTCACTGGTGCATACTTAAAAAAAATTTCGGTTGCCTGCAGTCTGGAAGAGAACTCGTAAATGATGTTGAGTTTTTGGGTACCTATGCTAATAGCTTACTAATAATTTTGAAATAAGACTTAAGTGATGTAAGTAATTTCAGTTATTGTTGTTGACTCAATTGT
>NC_087219.1:15483342-15490842 GCF_015104395.2 Macrobrachium nipponense
GAGAAACCAACCGTCGTATTTATATTCCATTTTATATTTCAGAGATTTATTTCCTCCATTTCACCTCCTTTCTCAAAACTGACCTCGCCTTTCTCCCCCCCCCCCCATCCCCGCTAACCCTTCCCCTCCCCCTCCCCCCAAGAAAATAAAGAAAATATCGGCAAATGGCATCTTTCGCGTTTTCGTCCTCTCCCCTCTCCCCCTCCCTCAGAACTTATTACGTTTTCCTGCTTGTCCTGCGCCATTTTCCTGCTTGGTCTTTCGGGAATTTGTTTTGCCTTCCGGCTCATCTTTCATCCCCCCCCCCCCCCCACCACCACCACCACCACCACCTCCACCCGGGGGCCTTGGGGAATTTGGGGAATTTTTGCAGGTCTCCCGTTCTTTTTCCTTATTATTAAGTGTGTTAATAGTTATTGAAAATTTTTTATTTTTTTATTTTTATTTTTTATTTTATTTTTTATTTTTGTTTTGAAGTGGAGAAACTCTTGTAGTCTAATTTTGTATTGCTATTAGTTTTCGCTTCCCTTACCTAGTACAAGTGGAAGGGGTTTTTCATGGCCATAGCAAAATTCTTAGCCACTTTTCTCGTTGAATTAAAATTTGATTGTTGTTTTTTATTTTCACACAGTAGGATGAATTCTGTCAGGGTATTCTTAGAGAATGATGTATCCAGCCTGCCAGGTATCCAATGTTTTGGATTTACATTCAAATACATCATCAGTATGTACTTTGGTAAATAATTATTTTATATATAAACTCAAAGGACTGGAATTTGTTGACTAGTGTTATTGCTTAGAAACTCAAAGTATCCATAGGCATGGAATTTGATAAATAACGGTATTACTTAAAACCTTACTGTATTCATAAGCTTGATATTTAATTTGAGAAATAACGATATTACTTAGAAACTCACTGTATTGAAAGGCCTGATATTTAATAAATAACGATATTACTAAGAACTTGCTGTATTCATAGGCCTGGAATTTGATAAGTAACGATGTTACAAAGAAAACACAGTATTCATAGGCTGAATTTGATAAGTAACGATGTTACAAAGAAAACACAGTATTCATAGGCGTGGAATTAGATAAATAATGATATTACTAAGAAACTCACTGTATTCATAGGCCTGGAATTTGATAAGTAACGATGTTGCAAAGAAAACACACTATTCATAGGAGGCGTGGAATTAGATAAATAATGATATTACTAAGAAACTCATTGTATTCATAGGCGTGGAATTTGATAAATAACGATATTACTTAGAAACCTCACCACAGGCCTGGAATCGCTATTACTCAATACGTTATTTAGACGAATATACCAAGTCTACATTTGCCTTAGATTTATGAGAAATCCCCCCCCCCCCCAAGGGATTAAGATTACCTATACAATACTTTTGCGTTGTATTTACTTATATATATATATCATATATATATATATATATTTATATTGATTTTTTTGTAAGTTCGTGTGAATAACACCTTGACTTCTACAAGATATAACATTTACACTTCAGTTCTCTTAGGTATGCAAATTCCTCCACCGCCTCCCACGCGCTTCCACTGCCTCATAACCCCCCCGGCCTATCTCCCTCTCTCCAAGGGGGAACAAACAGATGGAGATGAGATTGAGCTGTTGAAATAGCCGTTTGTTGTTTGTCATGCACAAACAAACGCCATTCAGACGGCGCTCATTGTGTGTTGGTGATCTTGCACTAGGTGGTTCTCTCTCTCTCTCTCTTCTCTCCCTCTCTCTCTCCCGACATCGGTACCGGTACTATCAGTAACCATTACCAATAACGACCGGATCTAAATAAGGGAGGGGCCCGGACGTGTGCAATTGACTATTTCACAGGTACTCTCTCTCTCTCTCTCTCTCTCTCTCTCTCTCTCTCTCTCTCTCTCTCTCTCTCTTTCTTTGATGTTTAAGTCACTTTTTGTGTTGTTTTTGTTTTCTTATTATTCACCTCTGTGGTCTAATGGCCAAGACTGAACAACAATTATAATATATATATATATATATATATATATATATATATGATATATATATATATATATATATATCACAGTGAAAATAAGAGGCGGGGTGTAGGTAGGTCCTGTCTGATTTCGACTTTATTTCCAAACCATTGACGAAGGACTGATACATAATATTAGAAGCCGTTTTTTGGAAGATGAGTCCCATTCATATGGAACAAGCCCACCAAAGGGGCCACTGACTGGAAATTCAGGTTCCTTCCAAAGAATATTATGGTGTTCATTACTAAGAAGTAAGAGGAAGTAAAGAGAAATACAAGAAAGAAGAGATCCCACTTATTAAAAAAGAAATGAATGAATTTATAAATATATAAATGGGTAAACACGTAGTACGTTGCCCAATTATTATTATTATTATTATTATTATTATTATTATTATTATTATTATTATTATTATTATTATTATTATTATTATATGCAGAAGATGAAACCCATTCATATGGAACAAGCCCACAAAGAGCCCACTGACTTGAAATTCATGATTCCAAAGAATATGGTTTTTATTACGAAGGAGTAGGAAGTAAAATGAAACACAGAAAGAGGAGATCCCGCTTATTAAAAAAGAGAACAAAAAAATAATAAAAAGAGATCAGTAGATAAAAATGTATTTAAATGCAAGAATGAAAACCAGGATGTATTCCAGGTCAATCTAACTCTAGGCGCTTCCTAGAAACTTAATCTAGGGAAGATGCTTCTCCTGGGGGAGGTTCTGATTAGAGAGCTCTCTAGAAAAAGCCCCTCTAGAAAAAGGTTTAATTAACCTGGAAACTTCTCATGGGAAAGAATCGGGAAAAAAAGGAGACAGTTTTCCTAAAGTGCTATACGTCTTTGGAGCTCGGTTAATTGCGTCAAAAATCCGACGTTTTCCCGACGTTTTCTAGCTGTAGTAGTCACTTGGAAAGTTTGGAATCTCTCTCCATTTAATGTACTGAAGATACCGAATTTTTTTTTTTTTTTTTTTTTTTTTTTTATTTAGGGGGTGGGAGAGGGGGGAACTTTTCTTAACAGACTACTCCGAAGTAGTTAAGAATTAATGTATAGGTTTTTTTCTTTCATTTCATTACCTCTGTGGATGGAAACACGTATAACTTATGCATATATACATACATACACACACACACATATATATAAATTATATATATATATATATATATATATATATATATATATATATATGTATGTATATATATATATATATATATATATATATATATATATATATGTGTGTGTGTGTGTGTGTGTGTGTGTGTGTGTTTATACATGCTTATAACATAGGATGAATATATTCGCTTTCTCTCTCTCTCTCTCTCTCAATAAAAAAAATTCCTCGCTGGCTATTTACGCTCAATGGATACATATAAGACCCGATGCCAGATCGATTGGGTAAAAGATTGAGAGAAATGGCCCCCTGGGTCGCGGACTGTACGTAGACAGGTCAAGACTGAGACAAGTATAAAAAAAAAACAAACAAAAAGAAAAAACAAAAAACAAAAAAAAAAGCAGGCTTAGATGAAATGTCGTGGGATGTGGAAAGAATATCAAATATATTGTACTGCTTGAGGTATATGAATAAATAAATAAATACATATGTATATATATACACATCTATACATATATGCATGTGTGTGTGTGTACATACACATGCATATATATATATATATATATGTGTGTGTGTGTGTGTGTGTATATATATACATTTATTTATAATACATGTATTTATGCTGTGCATTCTCTTCCATAAATTTTCACTGATACATGCTTATATGTGTAATATGTAAATGTGGAGATTTTGTGAAAGTGAAAGCATATATATATATATATATATATATATATATATATATATATATATGTAATGTTGTTAGTAGTCCTCATAATGTAATTAACAAATACGGAGCCATATGTGGAATAGACATGCGTGTATCTTTCAGCACATTATATATTTTCGCTTATATTTTTTTTCACCCACACCATATGCTGCGGGCGGGAACCATCATTTGAGAGGCTCTATTGCCGTCGCTGTCACAGTTTCACTCAGGACATCCCCTCCCCCCCCTTCCCCCCTTTTAGCAATACACCATCTGCCTTCCCTGTTACAAAGGGTCGATTGTTGCCTGATCATTTTTATTAGTGGTTCCTCATTGTTTTTCCGTGACAGCCTCCTGCGAGAGAAGGCAGGAGGAGATGGATCCTTGAATATTCATGGTGCTCTCTCTCTCTCTCTCTCTCTCTCTCTCTCTCTCTCTCTCACTACGAAATAACTCCTCGAGGTTCGCTTCAGTGCAAGCAAGCACGTTATGTGCTATGTTTCATTTCCCACTTTGTTGAAATACGTCACAATCGGCGCAGCGGTTGTTTTTTTTTTTTGTTTTTTTTTTTTTTTTTTTTTTTTGGGATTTTTATTTTTTTTTAGACCGCGAAGTGGCTATTGACTTCTTCTCTGCGTCATTCATTGCTATTGAGTTCCTTTTCTCGCTTTCGAAGATGGATGAAGTGGCCGTGGAGTCTTTATTTCGGCGGGTCGGTCTTTTCTGGACTCTCTCTCTCTCTCTCTCTCTCTCTCTCTCTCTCTCTCTCCTGTCAGTCGTGGAGTCTTTTATTCCCATTCCGAGTCTTGTTTTTTTTATTTTATTTTTTTGTTTTATGTGTTTTATGGCGGAATTTTCTCCGTGGCGTCTCTCTTGTTATTCATGGTTTTCACGTTGGGTATCATGGTTCTGTTTTTTTTTTCTTCTTCTTTTTTTTTTTGTAAGAATTTCCGTTGCATGTTTTTGTTTCTGTACTTTTATTCTTTTATTTGGTTTTGTTTTTGTTTTTTTTTTTTATTTTGAGCGGTATGGTTACTGCGTAAGTAGCCGTTGTATCTTTATCCAGTTTATGTGGCCTTTCGATTTCTTTTATTATTTATTTTTCCTTGTTTTTCGTCTATAAAATTTCCTGTTATTATTATTTTTTTCCCACTCCTCTCTGTTAAGTCTTCTGAGGTATACTGAGTAATGTTATTTGGTGTTTTGTTACGACTTCGAGCTTACATTATTATTATTATTATTATTATTATTATTATTATTATTATTATTATTATTATTATTATTATTATTATTATTATTATTGTTGTTGTTATTGTTGTCATTATTATTATAATCACATTATTTTTATTCCGTTTCTGTAAGCAGCGTGTCTTTATTATTATGATTATTATTATATTGTTGTTATTAATATTATTATTATTACTTATTTCCTTAATATTATTATTACTATGACCTATTTTCACATAGGAACAATTATCACGTCATCAATCATATTCAATTTCTTTCCGAGTAAAGTTCACAGTTCGTACCGTAATGATTAAATCATAATATTATTCTACTATATGGAAGAAAAGCCTATTATTCTTTAAGCACAGCCTCATTAATATACCATTGTTATTCTGCAGGAGAAAAGCCCATTATTGCTATTAATAATTACACCGTCATTATCATTGTGATTTCCTGCCAGATTCTCCCGAGTAATCTCTTGTTATTATTATTATTATTATTATTATTTTTTTTTTTTTTTTTTATTTATTATTTATTTATTTATTTTTTTTTTTGCTCTATCACAGTCCTCCAATCGACTGGGTGGTATTTATAGTGTGGGGTTCCGGGTTGCATCCTGCCTCCTTAGGAGTCCATCACTTTTCTTACTATGTGCGCCGTTTCTAGGATCACACTCTTCTGCATGAGTCCTGGAGCTACTTCAGCTCTAGTTTTTCTAGATTCCTTATTATTATTATTATTATTATTATTATTATTATTATTATTATTATTATCGTTCCTTCGTTCCGTTCCAGATGGAGAACCCGGCCTTTCTGGACAGCGACCAGTCCGTCTACGAGAGCGTGAGAGGCCGCAGCAGCAGCAGCCCTCTCGCCATGTCCCAAAGGCGCCTGCACCATCTTCCTTCCATCCACAGTGCCCACGGCCATGCCCCGAGGGGAGGCGGGGGCGGTGGAGGAGGGGGAGGGGGTGGAGGATCACAGCACGTCACCCACGTCCATAACGGCCGCGTTCTGGGCGTCACGGGAGTTCCAGGGGGCATGGTGGTTCCCGGGGGCATGGTCCCCGCGGGGATGGTCCCGGGGACGATAGTGCAGGTCTCCAGCGTGCCCGGGGCATCGCCCGGTGGCATCCATTCGACGACGACGACGACGACCAGCCTGTACCCAGACCCCTCCATGCCCCCCGCCCTGTATTCCGGCCATCTCAACAGTCCCCCTTCCTCGCACGAGTACCTGTACTCCTGCGAGGCCCCGAGAGGCCACGACCACGTCTACCAGTGCCCCGGGCACCGGGGCGACCAGCTGGACCACAGAGACCACCACCTCGAGCATCGGCACCAACGGCATATCGACCTCCGGGAGCAGCAGCAGCAGCAACAGCAGCTGCACCAACAGCAGCAGCGCCCACAGCTGGAGAGCAGAAGTCACCCCCCGGAGATGGACCCCAGGGAACACCACTACGACCCCACCCTGGACCAGCGGCCCGACTACCACTACGGCGGCAGCGACTACTCCAGCACGGAGCCCATCTACGCCCAGCCGCACCTGTACCCGCGGGAGGGCAGCGCCGGGACGCCCACGCTGGGCTACAACAACGCCAGGGCGTCGCTGCGCGCCGGCGCCACCATGCCGGCGCCCAAGTACCTCGTCCGGTCCGACTCCTGCGGCAACTCCACTTCCTCCTCCACCCTGCCGACTGTTTCCGCCCTGCTGTCACGAGAGGCCGCCCATACTCCACCCACGCCCGCCCATAACGCCACCCACTCGATGAGGTCTTCGGGTCGCCATCACCACCACCACGGCAAAGGGGCAGGAGTCAGCTCGGCCGGGGGTGTCGTAGCCTCTACTTCGTCGTCGTCCTCCTCCTCCACGCCCGCCAAGTTGAAGCGCCAGGGACTTTTCCGGGCGTGGAAGGTCAAGTTCCTGAGGGGGGAGGGCGGGCGGCGAAGGGCCTGCCTCCTGGTGGCGGTCATTCTGCTGGTGCTACTAGTCCTTGGTGCTCTCGCTGCCGTCCTCTATCTAACACGTGAGTAAATGCTACGAGATGTTTTCCTCCGTTTTGGGTTCCTTTCTCTCTCTCTCTCTCTCTCTCTCTCTCTCTCATAACTCCAAATTTATCATGTGCAGTTAAATCTCTGTCCCTTCCTTTAAGCTTCTCTCTCTCTCTCTCTCTCTCTCTCTCTCTCTCTCTCTCTCTCTCTCATAACTCCAAATTTATCATGTGCAGTTAAATCTCTGTCCCTTCCAATTTAAATTTCTCTCTCTCTCTCTCTCTCTCTCTCTCTCTCTCTCTCTCTCTCTCTCTCTCTCTTCTCTACTCCAAATTTATCATGTGCAGTTAAATCTCTGTCCCTTCCAATTTAAATTTCTCTCTCTCTCTCTCTCTCTCTCTCTCTCTCTCTCTCTCTCTCTCTCTCTCTCTCA
>NC_087219.1:15503342-15513342 GCF_015104395.2 Macrobrachium nipponense
GAAGAAGAAGAAGAAGCCGGGGAAGGGGAAAGGGAGAGGGAGGGGGAGGGGTTTTTATACAAGGATGTGAGGCGCCGTTGTAGAGGAATATCATCAGAGTCGATCGAATTTCGACGAATCGGTGAGAAGTGGAAAAAGTAAATAAACGGGTGATGTAAGGAATAAGGAGAATGTGATAACCAAACCAGCGAGAAGAGGAGGAGGAGGAGGGTAATAAGCTGATAGGATTAAAGTGAATTGGAATAAAGTGACATTAAGTAAATAGAAACTGTTGAGAAGGAGACGGCCACTTCCAACAGGAATAAGGAGAAGGGGAGATGAGAGAGAGCGGGACGATGAAAGGGGAATGGAAAGAAGTGAAGATGAAAATATGAATAATGTCAGGAATAAGAGAGATTGCTAAGAAGACAGTACTGAATGAGAGAGTTGGAAGATTACGTAAGGAATAAGGATGTGGCCTTGAAGGGAAATGACGGAAAATGAAGAATAAGTAATAAAGAATAAGACTTAAGAGACGCGGTGAATGAAAGGAAATGGCTTGCTTGGGAGAATAAAAATGGAATAGATATGTACGAAATAAGGAGTTTGTAATGAGAGGAGAGAACAGGAGGAAAGAAATAGAGAGGAAACTGTAATAAGAATAATTGGATAAAGATGAGAATTAGTGATATAGACGGAATAAACAGGTATGAGACTGTGTAAGGAACTTAGGTAGTGTGACGAATCAAGAAGGTGACGAATAAAGACAGGAGCAAGAATTGAAAATGAAGGAGAAAAATGTCCCCCCAAAAATAAAGATATAAATAATAAAGATACGGAGAGCCGATGTAAGGCCTATCAGGGAGGCTGTTCGGATTTTTTTTTACGTTGGTGAGAGAGGAGAAGATTTTTTTTCTCTCTCCTCTTCCTCTCCTCTACTCTCTCTCTCTCTCTCTCTCTCCTCTCTCTCTCTCTCTCTCTCCTGGAAGTTACAGTACGTACTACACGGTCGATCAGTAGACTGACTGGGAAATTTATTATTATTATATTATTATTATTATTATTATTATTATTATTATTATTATTATTATTATTATTATTATTCAGTGATGGTGCTAGGAAATTTTCGTTTGTCATTCATTTACGTATAATTTCTTAATGGAAATTTTGTTTGAAAATAATAATTTTTTTTATTAAAGGTATTTTTACTTTTCATCATCTTCGTTACTGTTAGTCGAAGTAATTCGGGATAGATAGATAGTAGATAGATAGATAGATAGATAGATAGATAGATAGATAGATAGTAGAAGTGAAAAATTGGAGTAGATGGGAACTAAAGGAAAAATCCGAAACAGAAATGTAAATAGTTTGAAAGAAATATGAGATGAAGGAGAATGTCATATTCAAGTGGCATTATTCTACTGAGATGGAAAAGAGATTGACGAAGAGAGAGAGAGAGAGAGAGAGAGAGGGTGGGGTGCCCGATGCCCCTACTGACCCCGCCTCACTTGCCTTGGCATTTTAGCGCATTGGGTAAAAGTAGTCTTAGTCCTGGCAAAAGGGCATAGGGACAGGGCATTCATTCTATGCTGTCCCTGCTCCAGTCAGTCGGTGCGACCTGTCGCTTTCAGTTGAAACGAAAATATATCAGGCATTCTTTTATTATATTAAATTGTATATTTCTGTTTATTTATTAGTCGTCTGATTCTTATTTTATCTTCTTTTTTATCTTTTTGTTCTTGTCTTTCTGTTTCACATACGGGTGTACTGTTTTGAATAATAATAATATAATAATAATAATAATAATAATAATAATAATAACATTTCAGAGCACTGATGGCTGGTATCGTAACTCATCGCTACACCATTACTGTCGCTTCGTTTGTCTGTATTTTTCAGAAGACTAAAAACTGAAATGGAGGTTATCATTATTATAGTTTTTATTATCAATATTATTATTTTTCTTTTTTTGACACAAAACTAAAACCATGGGGTGAGGAGGAATGTAGGAGTTAGAAAGGGGGGAGGGGGAGGGAGACCACGAATTGAAAGGAATAGGAAAGGGGAATCACGGGAGTGTTTTGGATAACCCCTTAGAGGAAAGGAAAGAGGGGAGGGAACGGAAGAAGAAGGGGGTAGGGGGTTGTAGACCCCCATGTTGTGGCTCCGAGAGTGATAAATGATGGTAAAAAGGTTCTCCCGGGAACATCTCTTCTTTTGTCTTCCGTGTCGGTTTTTGGGGGAAGGGGGGCGGGAGGCGCGGGGCGGGGATGTTCCTTTGTTGGGCTGAGGGATTAAGCTCTCTCGTTTGGATTTTCTTACCTTATAATAATAATAATAATAATAATAATAATAATAATAATAATAATAATAATAATATACCTTGCAGAAGCTGATTGATGAAGGTAAACTTAACGTTTTGGTAGATTTTGATAATAGTATTCTTACGTTATAATGATAATAATAATAATAATAATAATAATAATATAATATAATAATAAATAATAGTAATAATAATAATAATAATATACCTTGTAGAAGCTGATTGTTAAAGCTAAACTGAACATTTGGTAGATATTGATAATAGTGTTGGTAACAAAAAAGAAATTAATTATTTTTCTTCCCAGCGGTTTTTTTTTTATTTCAGGGCTGAGGTATACATAAATTACACACACATTGGCGCATGTGTATATGCTTGCCTCAGTCCTAAAAAAATAATTCTCTCTCTCTCTCTCTCTCTCTCTCTCTCTCTCTCTCTCTCTCTCTCTCTCTCAGACACATTAACATAAAAACACTCTCAAACTGTCCGCCACGATTTGTCAAATTGTCTGTAGATGTGACGTTTGGAAATGAAGGCTTTAACGTTTAGCCCTGTGGTCCCCCTTTTTTTTTTTGTTGGGGGGGGGGGTGGAAGGGTCATTTTTCGACAGCGGTTTAAGTGACAGAGAGATGTTGTTTGGTGAAAACTTCGCTATTATGATAACTGATGGTGGTTTGTTTGTGGTGAAACCTTTTTGTTTTACTTTGTGTTTCGTAGCGTTGGTTTGTCCTTGGTTATAGTTTCAGTTGAACATGATTCGGTCTGTTTATTATTATTTATTATTATTATTAGTAGTAGTAGTAGTAGTAGTAGTAGTAGTAGTAGTAGTAGTAGCTATTAATTTTTTTCATGTAACAAATGCATTTTATTTTCATAATAAATATGCATTTGGTCATGAATTGAAATATCTTCCTAAAACTGTACAACATAGGGTACTTGAGGGTACTTATGGGTACTAAATTATCTTTCTAAGACAATTACTGCAACATAGTTATGCGTGGGTATTATATTATCTCATGAAGACAGTTACTACAGCATGGAGTACATGTAGGTATTGTATTATCCCCTTAAGACAGTACAATATAGGGTACATGTTGTTTCTTTAACGTCTTCCTAAGAACATAGGGTACATGTGGTTACTTTATTGTCTTCCTAACAACATAGGGTACATGTTGTTACTTTATCATCTTCCTAACAACTTGAGGTACATGTGGTTACTTTATTGCCTTCCTAACAACACAGGGTAAATGTGATTACTTTATTGTCTTCCTAAGGTTAATTCATAACAACACTGTCCATCCAGCCGTTCGTCTGAAAGACCAGACCACAAGGAGAAACTGTAGGTCAGCCACTGTAACCGTACTGGATACAGCGGCTGCCAAGGGAATACAGGAACGTCTTAACTACCGGGCGCGGTCAGGAGTCCTACGGTGGGGGGAAAAAAACATCCTTCCAGGGCTATATAAGGATTTTACTGTTGGTCCTTATCGCTTCCTTTTTGAATAGATTTATCGCTTCTCTTCATCACCAGCCGGAGCTCTCTCTCTCTCTCTCTCTCTTCTCTCTCTCTCTGCGATAGAATTTCAAAGGCCCCTGTATATAAGGAATTTAAAGGTTCCTTGCGGTTGGATTTTTTTTTCTTTTTCGTATGAAGGTGATTAGAGGTCGAACTTTATTTTTAAAGTTGATTAGAGGTCGATTTTTTTTTTTAAATTTGATTAGTGGTCTAAATTTTGTTTAAAGTTTATTAGAGATCGAGCTTTTTTTAAATGTTTATTAGCGGTCGAAATTATTTTTAAAGTTGATTAAAGGTCTAAATTTTGTTTACAGTTGATTAGAGGTCGAACTTTTTTCAAAAGTTCATTAGAGGTCGAACTTTTTAAAAAAGTTCATTAGAGGTCGAACTTTTTAAAAAAGTTCATTAGAGGTCGAACTTTTTAAAAAAGTTCATTAGAGGTCGAACTTTATTTTTAAAGTTGATTAGAGGTCGAAAATATTTACAAGGTTAATCTGAGGTCGAACTTTTTTATAAAAGCTAACTATAGGTCGAATATTTTGAAAACTAAGTCAGAGGTCGAACATTTTTTTTAAACAATCAGAAGTGGAACTTTTTTTAAATTGATGAAAGTTCGATTTTTTAAAAGTTGTTTAGAGGTCGGGCTTTTTTTGAAAGTTAATTTGTAGTCGAACATTTTTTTAAAGGTAATCAGAGGTCGAACTTCTTTTTTTAGTTAATTTGATGTCGACATTTTTAATAATTAATAATTAATTTGATTTTTTTAAAAGTTAATGAGGTCGGACTTTTTTTTAACTTAATTTGATCGACTTTTTTAAGTTAATCAGAAGTCGACCATTTTCTAAGTTGATTAGAGTTCGAGCAGATTTTAAAAGGTGATTAGAGGTTGAATATTTTCATTAATTAGTGGTCGAACATTTTAAAAGTAGAAGTTGATTATAGAAGTTGATTAGAAGCTGAACATTATTATCAAATATCAATTACTTGTTAAATTTGTTTTTAAATTTAATTAGAGGTCGAACATTTGTTAAAAAGTTTATTTGATTTTGAAAATTTTCGTTGATAAGTGGTAGAACATTTTTTGAAAATAGATCAGAATTCGAATATTTTTAAAAAGTTGATCCGGTTGAATATTTTTATTAAACGTTAATTAGACGTTGAGCATTATCTTTTTTTTATAATTGATGGTCTAATGGTCTAACATTTTTTTAAAAAGTAGATCTGAGATCGAATATTTTTTTTAAGTTGACCAGAAGTCGAAATTTTTTTAAAAGTTGATTAAAGGTGTACATATTTTTATTGACTGATGGTCGAAAAATTTTTGAACGCTGACTATAAAGTTGATTAAAATTTGTACATTACTTTTTATTAAATAAGTAGTCAAACATTTATTTAAATTGATCAGAGATCTAATATTTTTTTAAATTTAACTAGAGATTTAACATTATTTCTTATTAATAATTATTATTCATTCATGCATTTTTTAAAAGTTGATCGGAGGTCAAAGTTTTCGTTAAAGGCGAACAGTGGTTAAGAAAAAACTTAAGCTTTTAAAGCTGATGAGAAGTTGGACATTTCTGTTAAAGCTGAACAGTAGTCGAATGTTTTTTTTTAAAGGTAATTAGCGGTCAAGCCTTCTTTTTCTTAATAATGTAACATTTTTGTGTGCGGTTTGTTTTTATTAATATTATATTTTAAAAGATTTTTTTAAAATGACATTTTTCCATTCCAGTATATTCGAATACATGCAGATGTTGATGATAATAATAATAATAATAATAATAATAATAATAATAATAATAAACATTTCAGAACTGTTCAAAAATTATCATGTGTAAAATCATAACCGGTACATGAGTTGCCGTAAACAATGCGTTCCCTCCTACCCCCCTCCCTCCCCCCCCCCCCCCCCCCCCTCCTTTCCACTTCCCCCTTCCATGGCCATCCGTTTCCCTTGGTGATTGGGAGGTAATGGTCCCCCCCCAACCACCTTCCCCACTCAGCTCCCCTAAGGAAATCTCGACAACCCATACTTCACTAGAGGTTTACCATCAATCCTCCTTTGAGCTCAAGGAGAGAGAGAGAGAGAGAGAGAGAGAGATTCTACTCCTATCGGTGGAGGAGGACAAAGTATGTTTTGCTTGGATTAGGAAAGAGAGAGAGAGAGAGAGAGAGAGAGAGAGAGAGAGAGAGAGAGAGAGATTCTATTCCTATCGGTGGATGACGGACAATATGTTTTGCTTGGATTAGGAAAGAGAGAGAGAGAGAGAGAGAGAGAGAGAGAGAGATTCTATTCCTATCGGTGGATGACGGACAATATGTTTTGCTTGGATTAGGAGAGAGAGAGAGAGAGAGAGAGAGAGAGAGAGAGAGAGAGAGAGTGTTGTAGGAGGAGTGAAAAAAACAACAAGACTAGTTGTAATTGTAGCATGTAGAGGTAGCAACAAGTAAGAAGACTTGGAGCCAAAGATAACCCTTTTTTGAGAGAGAGAGAGAGAGAGAGAGAGAGAGAGAGAGAGAGAGAGAGAGATAAACAACCTCCTACAGGTTGTAACTTATCGGTCTTATAGGTGTTTGTGTTTTCCTGCCATGCATATATGATAGCGATCGGCGGGGCATTGCGTGACTGTAAATAATATGTCAAGAGGTGGCGAACGGCAGTTCTCAACCCCGTGCCCCCGTCCGTGTCTCGGAACGTCGTGCCCAGGATGAGAGAGGGTGCCCAGGATCATCATCTGCGCCCAGGTTGAAAGGGTGTTGGGGGGAGAGGGGGTAGGGGGTTTGGGAGGTACTGATTTTCGTGGCTAGTGTTGATGGTGCCCACGGACACGCGGACGGTGCCCTCCGATTACTCCCCCCCCCCCATGGTACCACCCCCTCCCCTGTGTATTTATTTATGCAATCTCTCATTCTTAATTTATTCAATGCTTTGTTTTCTTAATGCTTTTTCCATAATTTCTTCCTCTTCTTCCTCCAACACTATTTACCTATTCCTTTTTTCTCCTTTACTGGATCATTCTTCTCCAACAGTATGCGGCCTTTCTTCTCCAACACTGCTTCATCTCCACCATTCTCTCTCCAATTCGGGGGGAGGGGGGGAGGATATTTCACATCTTTTCAACAGCGATTTTCCTTCCCTCTGTAGCCCTGCATTATCCTCTCTCTCTCTCTCTCTCTCTCTCTCTCTCTCTCTCTCTCTCTCTGGGAGATATTTATTCCCACCCTGAGCGGAACCTTCAAAAGCGAAGGCAGCATCCCGACCTGTAACGAATACAGTTTACGGTGCCGTAAGCCCACTCCTTCGGGAAGGTGATTATCGGCTTAATTTATTGAGAGCCTCTCGACGCCTGCAATCACGTCCCGTGATTTATGAGAAACTTATTTTTATATATATATATATATATTTATTTATAAACATTTTGTTAACGCCAGCATTGTTTCCTCTTTCTTCTTCTTCGTAGTTTTATTTAATAATATTTTTCTTTTTATTATTGCGTCTGTATTTTAACACCATGTCGCCCAATAGATTGTGTGTGTGAATATATTTCGTGCTTGTGAGTCGCCGCGTTACCCCCACAGAGAGAGAGAGAGAGAGAGAGAGAGAGAGAGAGAGAGAGAGAGAGAGAGAGAGAGAGAATTTTGAAAGTTGTATCCACGTAAATGTGCTTCAACATCTAGCCTAGAAATATTGCATAGCCAACTATAAGGTTATGTCGCGGCTCTAAAAGTATTTAATTACTTTGATATGTAACATATATCTATAATATATATATATATATAATATAATATATATATACACACACATATATATTCATGGTATATGTATATATACAAACATACATACAAATTCGACCTCCATTCTACAACATTTGGGTATTATCATCTAAATAAGTGGGTATGAGGAGAGATAATGCCCTTTTGCGTTCTCACGAGCTGGGTATTGAATTGCGCCTTGAAAGATATTATTCCCGAACCTTTATCCTTTTTGTTGTGATATTCTTCAATTTCTCTCTTTATCTGTTTATGCTCGTCTTTTATTCCCCCTAATTTTCTCCCCAACCTTCTCTTTTCTTTCTTTTTTTTTTTTTACGACAGTTAGCGTGATACGTTTTGTGTCGGTCGGTTTCCTAAGCCACGACGGTTGTGGGTTATGCAAACACGCCTAGAGGAGATTTCTTTACGATTGGTTTGGATTTCATGTTTATGGGCTTGCGTGTTTGTGTACGCACTTACATACATACATATATATATGTATGTATGTATGTTCATACACACACACACACACACACACATATATATATACATATATATATATATATATTATATATATATATATTATTATATATATATATATGTATGTATGTCTGTATTTAGTGCCTTGTACCTTTCACATGTATTTTTTATTTCATGCAGGGAAGAGCTTCCCCGACCACATCACCCCCCAAACCCCCCTAACCCCGCAAGCTAAAACTGCCCCGTCATGCATATTTCGACTCTAATACCTTCCCGATTCCATTATAGTTTTTCTCCTGTCCCAAGCTCATTTCCTAATGAGCTTTCTCTCAGATGCTATTAGTCTAATCCCTCGTCTTTTCTCGTCAGCGGTATCTGATTAGGCGGTTTTGGTTTTGAGCGCTCTCTCTCTCTCTCTCTCTCTCTCTCTTCTCTCTCTCTCTCTCTCTCCATTCTTAAAGTAAAGGTTTTGTGTAATTTTGCGTGTGCAGCATGATGTATGTATGTATAAATATAACTATGTATATATACATACACAAATACGAATGCATACACACACACACACACACACACACACACACACACACACATATATATATATATATATATAAATATATATATATATATCTATTATATATCTTGAACATTTATATCTAATAAAAGTGCCGTGACTTTTGAGACGTCATCCAGATGATAAAGCTGTCTGTTACGCATAAGCTGAAGAAGATATAATTTGTCTCATTTCACCCCGTAAAGCAAAATTCATCTTTGTTCATTTAACCCTCAAACGGTGAACGGAAAAGGAAATTCATGAACATCTGTTAGAGGAGTTCTTTTCGTCTTCGTGTCCAGCATTTTAGATATAAAATGAAAAATGACAACCCTCATTTAGGGGGACTCGGAGATCGATTTGCATATTTTTTTTTGCCGTAAACTAATTTAATCTCTCATTTCGCTCTGATGCTCCTTCTAAGCCCTAAGTTACCCGAGGCGCAGGTCAGTCAATACGTTTCCGGAAGGAAGCGCTGCAGCTGAGATGAGTTTCAAAATTATTTTACTTTTTAGTGAATCTCTGAGGGAGGCAATTTGTATTTTTAATTTTGAGTGAATCTATTTATTTGACTGATTTTGTAGGCTTTGCTTAGATATTTTTATTTTTTATTTTTTGAATTTAATTACAGAAGGCTATTGTTATTATTATTATTATTATTATTATTATTATTATTATTATTATTATTATTATTATTATTATTTTATTATTATTATTATTATTATTATTATTAATCTCTTTTGGATAGAAAATGTAGACAATTCCCTGATTCATATTGGCCTAAGCAAATGAATAGTATCGAGTGTTTAGTCGACTGTATTTGGCTGTAGCTTGTGATGGATATAATATATATGTATATATATATATATATATATATATATATATATATATATATATATATATATATATTTCTTAGTGGACTCGACAGATATACTTATTTATTATGAGCGTAATATTTATCAGATCTCTCTCTCTCTCCTCTCTCTTCTCTCTCTCTCTCGTCTCTCTCTCTCTCGCTCTCTCTCTCTCTCTCTCTGTTTTTCAGATCATTACTATGATTAATATTAGTAATACTATGGGGAGGAGTAAATAGCAGTACCACCGTCAGGATTACCATCTTCAAGAGCAGAAATCATCAGGTCGCCCATGTATTCCGTTTCATTCTGGTCCAGAAGGGGCCAAACACGCATCTCGCAATTCGACCCCCCCCCCCCCCCCCCCAACCCAAACCCCCCAACCCCCCCCCCCCCGTTTTTTTTTTATAGCCTCTGCCTCGTCTTTCTACACAGACACACACAGACACACAGGAATCATAATCATAAAGAAATATAACCCCCTATAACCCTCCCTTCCTCCAACCACCCTCCCCTGCTGGTATACGCACACTCAACCCCCGGTTTGG
>NC_087219.1:15518342-15535842 GCF_015104395.2 Macrobrachium nipponense
ATGACAATGCCCCAATGCTCATGGCAGAGCAGATAGCACCCGACCAAAAAAAGAAAAAAAAAAGTGTGCGGTCGCTTCATATATAGCCAGACATGAGCCGACTGAATGATACGACGGCCGTGAACGAGTTCATTACTTGTATATTAATTTGAGCGGTACGCGTCAATATGTGTATAAACTATATATATATATATATATATATAGCGCTATGAGAGATCATTTGAAAAAGTATTGAAATTAAATAATTTTGAGGTAATGATATATATATATATAGTGTATTTATATTTGAATGCAATAATGTATGTATTAGCTTTGTACTTTATATGACTAGTTTAATTGTTATTATATAAAAAATAACGATATATATTTAGAACTTTTATTAAGAATGCTCCTGAAGATATAGAGCTTTCATAATATTTAAATTATACCATGACTAATGATAAATATAATCATCATCATCATTATCTACAGAAAAAAATAAACCCAATAGGTAACAGCACAAAATAAAAAATAATAATAATAATAAATCGTGATTTCAAAACCATCGTCTATCCTATATTGAAATATATATATATATATATATATATATATATATATATATATATATATATATATATATATATATATATAACAAATCGTGTATTTCACCATCGTCCATTCGTTACTGAAAAATATATAATAATCGTGTATTTCAAAAACCATCGTCCATCCGTTATTGAAAAAAAATTATAATAAATCGTGTATTTCAAAACCATCGTCCATCCGTACCATCGGGGACCTGTAAAATCGAAATAAAGATAATGACAATTTTTTTCTTTTTTTTTACACGCAACCTATCAGGACAAAAAACGCTCGCAGCTCGTAATCCGTCGAAATGCATCCTGTTTATTATTTGTGTCCGGCCGCACAATTAAAAAAACTGGGCAAAACTGTAATTCACTTTATATTCAATCTCATTCAGAGGAAAAATGGGGCGTGTTTTTGGTGCTGGCGAGAAGGGGGGGAGGGAGGGAGAGCGTGATGGGAGCTGTGTAAGGGTCTAGGGATGGGGGGCGGGGGGGGGGGGGGGGGGGAGTGGCCCAGGATAAAAAATGGGGGATTAATTGGTATAGGGATTTAAAGGTTTCGGAAGGTATTGGTTTGACTATTATTATTATTATTATTATTATTATTATTTTATTATTATTATTAGTGTATCTCTGCATAAGGACTTAATTTGAAAGAGAATTTTATTATTATTATTATTATTATTATTATTATTATTATTATTATTATTATTAGGTGACTTAAGGTCAATTGATATATAAGAATCAAAGTTGCCATGGGAATTGTAGGACGTATGGCCGAGGTAGTGGAAGGATAAGCGAAGATATTAAGATATTAAGGAATTTTAAGGAAGAGGGGATAGAGAAATCAAGAGACAATATCGTTGGTTAGAGAGAGAGAGAGAGAGAGAGAGAGAGAGAGAGAGAGAGAGAGAGAGAGAGAGAGAGATTGAAAAGTGCGCTTAAAATGATAAAAGGTTTTTCACTGCCGAAGTGAAATTGCTAAACGGGAGGTACACACACACGCATATGTATAATATATATATATATATATATATATATATATATTATAATATATATTTATATACATATATATATATATGATTATAAATTCTGATTTAGAGAACCTGAGTTATAATCTTGTTAAATACAGAGCATTATAGGCAATAAAAATTTATCGCACCTCTGTTGATGAACGAAAAAAAATGGACTGTGTAAAGAGAGGGAGAGAGAGAGAGAGAGAGAGAGAGAGAGAGAGAGAGAGAGAGAGAGAGAGAGAGAGAGTTTTTGTTTTAGATTGAGAGAAATTGATGGAAGAAGGGGGCGAGTGAACATAAATTTCGCTTATGTACGTCAGCCAAGAAGGTGCAGAAGGGGAGAAGAAATGTATATTTTAGACACCTTTTTTTTTCTTTTTTTTTAGTCATTTGTGATGGATGCGGTTTGGCGTTGAAGACGCTTGTACGGAATACTCTCTCTCTCTCTCTCTCTCTCTCCTCTCTCTCTCTCGTTCTCTCTCTCTCTCTCTCTCATCATAAAATTTGTAGGGCCGTATGTTTATTAGGTGCTGTAGTCCTCTGTCACATTCATTGAAAAGTAGTCATGGCCCAATTCCCTGGAAATGCATTATACCTCGAATGATTTCCTCAGTGAATTTGCGTAATTAGTTGTTAACTGACTGTTGTTGGTCGCACACCTGGTTTTGGGGAGAAAATAGATGAGAGAAATCTACAGCATTCCCAATTGATCAGTACTCCATCTTTAATAATAATAATGATAATAAAATGAGGGATTTGGACTTGGTAATTATCGTTCCTACGAGAGGAATTATTCGTGGAATTCTCTTTTGAAGTGGTTAGGAGGGGACGTCGTAGTATAGTAATTAGTTATAGAGAATTATTATTATTATTATTATTATTATTATTATTATTATTATTATTATTAGTGATACTACTATTACAAATAATAATAATAATAATAATAATAATAATAATAATAATAATAATAATAATAATAATAATAATAACAATAATAACAATGTTACCTGAAATGAAGTAATTTATTATTGTTATTATTATTATTATTAGTGCTACTACTATTACAAATGATAATAATCATGATAATGTAATAATAATAACAATGTTACCTGAAAAGAGGTAATTTATTATTATTATTATTATTATTATTATTATTATTATTATTAGTGCTATTACTATTACAAATGATAATAATCATGATAATAATAATAACAATGTTGCTGAAAGGAGGTAATTTATTATTATTGTTAGCTACTACTAATACAAATGATAATAACCATAATAATAATAATAATAACAGTGTTACCTGAAGATTGGTTATTTTTTTTTAAATAGGATGAGATCAGTACATAGCATCTTGACCAATATTGTTATTAATTCTTTTACAATCCTCCAGTCATTGTTGACTCTTCGAACTGGATACTGAACAGGTAATTCCTCCATGAGAATAATGTCGCTCTACGATGCACGGTGCGTCTACAACGCAATTAGTAGCCTGCCATAACTGATAACGACTACCTGCAGTGAGTCGTTCTCATTGTGACGGTGTCCGCTAACCAAGTCGCTGTTTGTCTAATCTCGTCTTGTTGGCTATAAGTCGCCTTAGCGGTTAGCGACTCGATACGGGCAGCGTTGTAACGGGCCCGTCTTCTTGGTCGGCCTGTATAGTGACGGACGTAGCGTTGATTGGGATGCAGTTCCAATACTCCGCCTCAATAGGGGTAGTAATCTTAGGTCCCGAGCACCCAAGTCTTCTAACGTAGCCTGTGTTTGGTTCCAGTGTTATATTTTGTACTCTGCGTTCGCGTTTGATCGAGGGAAATTGATAATTATGATAATGGTAATATGAGTATTAATAATGATAATCGTATTACTTACTAATAATAATCATTGGAGTATGTAATTAAGTATTACGATTAATAATAATAATAATAATAATAATACTTACTATGAATAATCATTGGAGTATTATTAGTAAGGATTGCGATTATTATTAGTAGTAATAATAATAATCGTAATTCTTACTAATAATAATCATGCTCCAGTGATTATTATTAGTAGGTATTACGATTATTATTATTAATAATAATACTCTAGTGATTATTATTAGTAAGTATAACGATTATTGTTAATAATAGTAATAATAATCGTAATATTTACTAATAATAATCATTGGAGTATGTCCTTCACCTGGACTTGGATATTAGAAAAAAATGTCGTTCGAGATAGAAATAAGGTTCGTTTTGGTAATTAGTAGTTAATTATAATAATGAAGATTATTTTAACAGAGATGTTGACAACCAAAACGAAAGAATAATAATAATAATAATAATAATAATAATAATAATAATAATAATAATAATAATAATAATAATAATATCCACCCCTTCTTTGCCAATCTCCTGGACTTTCGTCTCAGTTTCACCACCCAACTCATTTCCAACCAATCCGCCACTAGCCCCTCCCCTCCCTCCCATCCCATCCCTCCCGGTGCGGGATGATAATATTGCATGATGCTGTTGCATGTGCAGCGGAATTTCTTCATTACCAGATCGCTAGATGACAAATACCTGCTGGTGACTGTGTGACCGTTTATTTTGCCTGCTTTTGTCGCTGGCGTCTTCGTTCTGATTGTGGCACGGCTGACTCACTCACTTACTCACTTACGAGTAATGATTTTTTTCTACTGTATGTACACACACACACACACACACACACATATAATATATATATATATATATATATTATATATATATATATATATATGTGTGTGTGTGTGTATGTGTGTGTGTGTGTGTGTGTGTGTGTGTACTATGTGTTTTTTTTTTTTTATAACTCCAGTTTGAATAAGGTCCCTTTTAGTAACTTTACTATTGCACAAAACAACTGTGTATGCAAGGAGTTATTATATTATATTATAATATATATAACACACACATATATGTATGTATGTATATGTATGTATGTATGTATGTATGTATGAGTATGTGTATGATGTATGTATGTTAACTTATCGCATACACAATTATTCTGTGCAATAGCACAATTACTAAAAGGACCTCATTCAGACTGGATGGTATCTAATGGAGCTATTTAATTTAAAAAATACATAGTTTCATACATGCATACATACATACATACCTAACGGGAAAAAATCACAAAAATATTTTATTGTCTTCTCTTGAATTATGTCCCAAGATGTGATTAGTCATAATTTAAAAAAAAAAAAATTTTTAATAAATCTGAATAATAATTTTTGCTGGATGTCCACAACGGCGATTATTTCTAGTGAAGTAATCTTGTTGTATTACGAATGTTCAATTTTTTAATAATCTATATATATATATATATATATATATATATATATAAATATATATATATATATAATATATATATATATATATATATATATATATATTATATTATATTTGATATATTATAATTCATATTAAAAATGTCACATGAAAACCACCAAGAAGGAATCCTCTAGTGAGGGATTTCGTAGGATTTAAAAAAAAAAGAAAAAAAAAATCTCATGTGGTTATCGAAAATCTAGAGGGTTTGGGACATGTCTATAAGGTAATGGGTCACAATGTGACCCAAGAGCTGATGAAGGAATAAGAGAAGGATGAGTTTTCATGCTGGTGAGGGGAGGTCAAAATCTCGAAGGACAGCAGGTACGTGTACCACAGCGAGTACCCTATTATTTTTTCAGCGGTACTTAACTAAAGACACACTGTTTCTTTTGGACTTCGTGTACCGTCGTAGATATATTTGCCTTTATTTAGGTAAGGCATATTTTATCTAGGACAACCATGGGGGTACATTCCCCTTCGTGGCTTCACGCACCGTCTGGAATACAGTGCCTTCGTCAGGGGGTAGTACATGTACCTTTGGAGGATACATGCATTCTTTGCATAGATACATGCACCGTATCTTCCTTGATGTGGGATACAAGTTCAGACATTCTTGGGTACATGTACCGTCCTTTGAGGTCTGCTACATGCACGAATGTGGATACATGTACCGTCCTTTGAATTCTACTACATGCACGAATGGGGATACATGTACCGTCCTCTGGTATAAATACATAAACCATTGAGGATACACGTACCGTTCTTTGGCGTATAAATACATAAACCATTGAAGGTACATGTACCGTCATTTGATGGCTGTATACATGTATACATGCTACATTTAGGATACATACTACACCGTCCATCAGGGGTACCCAACCCTGTTTCTGCGGCATGCGTCCAAATGAGGGATAAGTGCAGCCCTTCTTCAGTGGCGACGAGTACCACCGTCCTGGAGGAGATGCGCACGTACCACGGAGGTACGAACGAAGCGCACAAACACCGTACGTACCCTCGACCAATTAGCCACAGACCAATTTCGCATACCCTCGTCGGGTCAGCACCAATTCGCTTGTTCATTCAAATTGGGCTTGATCCATCGCGGGGTTTGGAATTGGGTAGGGAGGAGGATGGGGGTGGGAGAGGATGGGGGTGGTTGGAGGGGAGGGGGGGTTAATTGTCGATTCCGAGGGCCTGGCTGCGATCCTTAATAACCACGTTGGTGCGCAAGGGGATCAGGAAGGCCAACGATGATGATAATGAGCGATAATGGTAATAATGATGATGATGATGATGATTCAGGGTCGAGTTGATGTGGAAGGGCAGGGGATGATGACGATAGTGATACTAGTAGTGGAGAGGATGCTGCTGCTGCTGCTGATAATGATGATAGTGATAGTGATAATGTTAGAGGAGCTTAGTCTGTTAATAAGGCGGATTTCGGAACAGAAAAATTGCTTTGAAAAATTGTCTGATTTT
Source organism: Macrobrachium nipponense (assembly GCF_015104395.2). Classification (NCBI taxonomy): domain Eukaryota; kingdom Metazoa; phylum Arthropoda; class Malacostraca; order Decapoda; family Palaemonidae; genus Macrobrachium; species Macrobrachium nipponense. Next base: position 15,524,760 of record NC_087219.1, read on the forward strand.
ATTTGTTCATTTTTTGGTCATTTTGGAAGCCACCCATGATAGTGATAATGATGGTGATCATTATGAGTGGTAAGGATAGTGATAATTAGAGGACGCAAGATCAAAGAAGACGAATGCTCTCTTTCAGTAGAAAGGATAGAAGAATAGAAGAATAATGAAGAAGATAATCATGAAAATTTTATTAGAGAAGTCAAAAATAATAAAATGGCACGGGCGGAAAGAAAGAAAAAAATAAGGGATTAAATTGATGCAACAAAGAATTGTGAAGTTGTGTGTGTGTGCGTATGTGTGTGTGTGTGTGTGTGCGTGTATTTGTACGTTACAAGCATACGAGTGCCTTTGTTTTCAGTGGATTTGTGTACGTTTTTCTTTGTTTTTCTGAGAGAGAGAGAGAGAGAGAGAGAGAGAGAGAGAGAGGTTATCATACGAAAAGTGAACAAAGAAGAAGAAGAAGAAGAGAGAGAGAGAGAGAGAGAGGTGTTTGAATAAAACTATAAATCATAAGAAAATGAAAATATTTTGCCGTTAAAATTATAGAGATTTAATCTTTGAAGAAAATAAAATGAGTAAACGAGAGAGAGAGAGAGGGACAAGGAGAGAGAGATTATTAATAAAAAGAAAATGAAATATGAAGTAAGCAAGAGAGACAGAGAGAGAGAGAGAGAGAGAGATTAGTAAAAAATACGGAAAATGAAGTCATTAACAAGAGAGAGAGAGGAGAGAGAGAGAGAGAGGAGAGAGAGAGAGAGATAGAGAGAGAGAGATTATTAAAAAATACGAAATGTCAGTAAAGAGAGAGAGAGAGAGAGAGAGAGAGAGAGAGAGAGAGAGAGAGAAATTCCTAATGAAAGGTTATGCCGATGTTCTCGATAGGTAAGGCTTGACTCTGATACGCCTCACCCCTACCCTCCCCTCCTCCCCCACCTAATTCACTCACACCCTACCCCCTTCCTCTCCATCTCTCCCACACGGATGATATACGTAGTATGTGATTATAAGGCCAATGCCATAAGGCCTTGCATTACTATACATAACTTCGCTGATTCAACCCTCCCACCCCCCATTCCCCCATCACACCCCCATTCCCCCATCAACCCCCCATTCCCCCATCACCCGCCCCCCCGCCCCCCCCCCCCCCAACCCCGCAGTCTTTACTTGCTCCCTACCGTTGTTTCAATGCAGTCTATGAATTCTCCCTTCTCGCTTGGTTGGTGTGGTAAAAGAGAGAGAGTGAGAGAGAGTTTGTTTGTGTGTGTGTGTGAGAGAGAGAGAGAGGAGGGAGAGAGAGAGTTTGTTTTTGTGTGTATGTGTGTGTGTCTGTGTGTGGGTATGAGAGAGAGAGAGAGAGAGAGAGAAGACTTTGTGTACAAGATATTTCTATTCTCTGTTTTTTTGGTGGTAGTAAAGTTTGATAGAAAGAGAGAGAGAGAGAGAGAGAGAGAGAGAGAGATTATAATTCACTAACTGAGTTTTGTGTAAAGGTTGCTTCGGTATTGCGTTGTTTCGAAGGATTCGGAACAACTATCCCAGTGCTGTTTTGAAGCTTTTTTGAAAGTGTTGTTGTTATTTTAATAAGTTGCTAAGCTTCTGTAAATGTTTATTGTTGTTGTTCTGTCAGGAATCGTGGATTGAGTTTTGGTTTGCATTGTTTCTCTTTTATTTATTTTTTCTTTCCATTGTTTTTTCTGTTATTTATTTTTTTATTTAAATTTTTTCTGTATTTATTTAATTTCTTCTTTTCATTGTTTTTTCTCTTTTATTTAATTGTTTCTCTTTTTTTCTCTATTTTATTTCATTATATATCTTCTCATTTTTCTCGTATTTTATTTTCATTTTTTGTTTATTTTCATGTCTTCTCTTTTGTTTAATTGTTCTTTTCATTTTTTCTCTTATTTTCATTTTGATTGTTTTTTTATGTATTTTATTTAATATCTTCTTTTCATAGTTTTTTCTCTCTATCCTCTTGACGGTATACCACGTTAATTGTTGAGAACTGTAATTGCGTGAGAATAGCGTGTGCGTGTGGGGCCCGAACGCACGCATATGGTCTCTCTTTGCACGCAATTGTTTTTGCAGGACTGCTGGTTATCCCCTGTTCGTGTTGAGGCTTGTTGGGACTCGTCTCAATTTTGTGGTTTCAGGAGCAATTGAAATTTGTCAACTCTCTCTCTCTCTCTCTCTCTCTGTTCTAAGTCTACACTGTCTTTTATCAATACTTTTCTAAATAGACTTTAAATGATCATATTCTCTCTCTCTCTCTCTCTCCTTCCGTTCGTCTCTCTCTCTCTCTTCATCTCTGCCTCTGTTCTTTTTAATCAACACTGGTTTTCTATAATATACTTTATACTTTAAATATAATGCATCTCTTTCTCTCTTCTCTTCTCTTTCGTTTTTCAGCCTACACTGTCTTTTACCAACACCTCTCTCTCTCTCTCTCTCTCCTCTCTCTCTCTCTCTCTCTCTCTCTCTCTCTCTCTCTCTCTCAAAGCATTCTGAAATACATATTTTGGAGTGCCTTAAGTCGAGTAATTGAACCCAGACATTAAAGAAAAAAAAAGAAATAATTATACATTATACATTTCTATCATGGCGAGTCCGCCTCTGGTCGGCCTCAAAATATGCGGTTGCATGGAGTCCTCCTGCCCCAGGGGTGGTATCAGGGCATTTCCCTCCCACTATCGTGCCCCTTAATGACAAGGAAGGAGGAGGCCCTTGGTTTTCAACCCTGCGACTGGATCTTCATCGGCGTGTTTTTCGTTTATCTATTTTGAATTTCAGGTCTCGAGTTATTCATTTCGGAAGTTGGGGACGTTATGGAAAATCTGATTGCCAGGTGTCGTGTTTTTCATTTATTCATTTTGGATTTTGCATCTGGAGTTATTCAGTTCGAAAGTTGAAGACGTTATAGAAAATATCAGTTTTTTTTTTTTTTTTTTCATTTATTCATTTTCCGAAGTTGGAGACGTTATGTAACATCTGATTATCAGGGGCGTTTATGCCCATTGTAATGTAATTCCAGCAATCGTTATGCCTTTTAAGCACCTGTTCTCACCTGGGAATTTTCTTCTTGCCGTTGACTGCTATCCCTTGACGCTCGTTTGGTCCACCTCGATGTGAATGTTCGATGATTAACCGAGCAGTCTTGAGAAGTTCTGATTGGAAAAGTTGCATCTTCTAAATGGTATTGGTTGAATATTTCAACAGATATCAGGTGAAATGTCGGTAAGATAAGAGTAGCAGATCCCAGAATGTATGAGATGCAGATTCCAAAAGATATCAATTGCAGATTCCAAAAGAAATGAGTTGCGGATTCCAGAAGGTATGAGATGCAGATTCCAAAAGATATCAATTGCAGATTCCAAAAGAAATGAGTTGTAGATTCCGTAAGGTGTGAGATGCAGGTTCCAAAAGATATCACTTTCAGATTCCAAAAGCTATAAGTTACTGATTCCAGAAGGTGGGATACAGATTCCAAAAAAGATATCACTTGCAGATTCCAAAAACTATAAGTTGCGGATTCCAGAAGGTGTAAGATACAGATTCCAAAAGATATCACTTGTAAATTCCAAAAGGTATAAGTTGTGGATTCCTGAAGGTATGTTATGCAGATTCCAGAAGATATCACTTGCAGAATCCATGAGTTAAAGACTCCAAAGGATATAAGTTGTAAATTCCAGATGGTGTGAGATTCAGATCCCGAAAGATATTGTCGCAGATGCCAGAAGGTATGAGATGCAGATTCCAAAAGATATAACTTGCAGAATCCATAGGGTATGAAATAAAGACTAAAAGATGTGAGTTGCAGAGTCCAAAAGCTATAACTTGCAGAATCTATAAGGTATGAGGTAAAGACTCCTAAAGATTTGAGTTGCAGATTCCAGAAGATATAAGTAAAAGATCCCAGAAGGTATAAGGTGCAGATATAAGTCTCAAAATCTTAAAGATACATGAGTCAAGTATTCCAAGAGGTGTGAGTTGCAGAATCCAGAGGGTATTAGTTTTAAAGATTATGAAAGATATCAGGTGCAGATTGTGAGAGAAGTAAGCTGAAGATTAAGAAACATAGTACTCGCGTATAACGTGAGATTAGAAGTCACAGCGCCCAAAGAGTGAAGAGTCCTTGAATCCAAAACATGCACTTTATAGATTTCAAAAGGTAGTACAAGTCGCCGATTCCAGAGGATTATAGAAGTGGCGAATCCAGGAGGCTCCCTCCAGTCGTGTGGATAGACGCAGAGGACGAGGAGGCATTAAAGAAGGGGGTTGGGGGACAGGGGGGAGAAGGACGTGGGCGATACGCGATACGAACAATGAACTGGGAGCGTTAATTTTAGTGTAGAGGTTCTTTATGGGATCCGGACGCCTCCCTTTTGATTGGTTTGCATAATTCAGGGATGGAAGTTCGGTGGGCTCTGAGAGAGAGAGAGAGAGAGAGAGAGAGAGAGAGAGAATACGTCCTCTTAGCTTTGAGAAAATAAAGTAGTAGTATGCCAATTTATATGATACACACACACACACATTATATATATATATATATATATATATATATATATTATGACGGGACTTGAGTGAATCTTACCTGGTGGCTAGGTGTGGGGATTTTTGCTGGTCTGTAATCACTCAATTATCCCTCATAATTTAAAATATCACCACCCAACAAAAATATTCTTTTTGTCTGCTTCAAGTATTATTTATTTTCACCTCTATTTTAAACCACTTTTTAATTACTTCTGCCAATCCAGCAGGATCTTAATTAAACGCTAAAGACTATCGATAATTTAATACTTAACTAAAAAAACTTAAATTCCAATATAATTACTTCACACGTAATATCACAAAAACACTAATAATGATAAGCAAAAGAAAAAGATGTTTTCAACACTGCACTGAATAGTTTTTCTCTAAAGAAAAATACAAATAACAAGTGTACGAAAACTAAGGAATGCAAACATCTGTATGACTAAGTTAAGGAAAAGGAACCAAGGGATAATGTAGAATAGTTAACATAACTGATATAGATGGCGTTGAACATTAAACACCCGATAATTTCATAGTTACAAAATAATTATTACAAATAAGTGTGACGTTTTCCGTCATAATATACTATATATATATATATATATATATATTATACATATATCTATATATATATATATATATATATATATAATATATATATGTGTGTGTGTGTGTGTGTGTGTGTGTGTGTGTATCCACATATGCATGTATGTATAACACAATAGAACGGGGAGACAGTCGCATGTATTCAGAGGTATTTCACGTTACACCCTAATTGGAAGTGGATAATCTGTTAAAGAGACCACTGGTGTACTGTGAACTTATCTGGCTTCTGTCTGGTGATTACCAGAGAGAGAGAGAGAGAGAGAGACTTCCTCTATCACTGAATCTCACTGACCTCATTCTTGTGCCTCCCACTGGTCATTAATGACGTAGCATTATTGTGGAGAAAAAATACTGTGACTAGAATAATATTGACTTTTTGTAACTCGTATCATTATCAAGGAAATATTATGATTCGCTCTCTGCTATTCCGAAGAGAAATGCAATAAAAGATCGACTGGAACAATACATTTTTAATCTGTAACAAAGGCTTAAGCCTACGATAGAGATCAAGCGAAATGATTTATAAGGAAAAATTAAACATAGGAAAATAATGGAACAAAAGGAGGCAGGATGGATGATTAAGAAATATATTATTATTATTATTGTTGGTATCCCGTATAATATCATGTTATGCACAACTTCATAACTGGATAGAGAAATTACGAAATATTATAAGCACTGTAGGTACTTTTATTTATATATTATAATACTGAACAATGATAAAACAATGAGAACGCTGTCACACAACCACATAACTCGCGAGGAGTATCTGATATTGAGGTGTAATGTAATGAACCCTATCGGACTCGTATTAATTGCCCTAATTAATACTAATAGGGCGCTTAATAGGGAGGCCATAGTCATAAAAGATGATCTGAGCCATCGAGCCGTGACGGGAGAAGCATTGGAAAATTGTAGAAATTAATATTATTGGTTTATCGGTCTTCTTTTTCAGTTGAGCTTTGGATGGATGGTTTTCCATTGAAGCGTTTGAGATGATAAAGTTTAATGTTTTTTTTTATTATTTTATTTTTATTCCAGATACAATAAAAATGTGCTAGTAAAGTCCTTTGATATAAAGATTTATTTCATTTTCCAAATAAAGACCAAGACTTGCTTATCATACCTTGGACGTTTCAGTATGATAAGTTTTAGTTGTTTAAAAATTCCAATTAAGGGCAGAACTTTGCTAATAATAATGTCTCCTTGATCACCTCCCCCACCCCCAACTAAGTGGCTTAGGCTAGGTAGGTCTTTTATGCCTATTTATGGAATGTTTTCAGCCTCCCATGATTCTCCCTTTTTCCTTCCCAGCGTAGAATGACCTCATAGATCACAGTGCTTGGCCTTTGCCCTAAGCTCTATATAATCCATTCATATTTTTTACTAATATTCCAAAGAAGCGTGGGTGTACCCTAGTAAAATATTGGCCAAATCAGGGGCAAGGGTAATATGCAAGGATGATTTTCCTCAGGGAAGAGAGAAAATCATGGACAAAGAGGTTGGCTAAAAAAAAGGAGGAAAAAAAAAGAGGAGAGAGAGAGGAAACCCCCTATACTCCCCTTCCTAGATACTGTGATAGAATTAGGGGCAAAGGGCGGGATGCCAGATAAGGACTATTATCAGACAACACCATCCTTTTCTAGGTACATAGGTGATGACAGGGGGCATTAGGTGTGGGCTAGGGACGACATTGCATGCTAAGGGTAGAGATAAAGCGTGATTCTAAGTAGGAAATTCCCTGCCCCACCCCCTCAACCGTCCCATGGGACAGGGGAAAGACCCCCGTGGCAGTGACACCCCTCCTCCCCCCCCCCCATCCTATTCTAGGGACACCGATAAGGAGGACTTTTTCCATGAGAAAACTCATTCCTCACCAGCATAATCTCCCCCCTACCACCCATCCATTCCCCTGAGGATGGCCCCTAACCACACTCCCCATCCCTAATTTTAGTAACCATTCAATATTACAAAGTTAATCTCTGTCCCCCTCCCCCCTTCCCCCCCTTTCTCATCTATTACCTGGGCATCCATCAGCACCTTAATGAGACAGGTGTAGCAATTAACGTCATGTATCTTCGGCCGTCGCTACCTGGTGAGACCCCTGTTGGGGGAGGTGGGGGGGGGGGTGGTGTTTAGTGTCCCCTGGGTGGCGGGGCACACCTGGAGATGGTTTGTCTCGTCTACTTCCTTCCACATTTTTGTTTTTTTTTTTATATATTTTTTATTTCACTTTTTTTTTAGGTGAAAGGAAGTGCTTCTATACTCTTTAGGAATGATGCATCATGTTATAAATTGTATTCTCCAGTGTAATTCTTATCAATGATGATTCATTGTTGTAGGAGCGAGCTGAGTCTATGCTTTCATGGTTGTTTCACTTATTATTGTGACTGTATGACAGTTTTTTTATTTCATTCTGTCTTTATTTAAATTTTTATTGGAATTGTTATTAGTAAGGTAGAAGATTCCTCTACTTTACATGTAGGAAGGTCATTATTTTATATATATATATATATATGTATATATATATATTTATATATAATATATATATATTATATATATAATATTTTCTTCAGCAATGTTATTATTATTATTATTATTATTATTATTATTATTATTATTATTATTATTACTTTACTTGTAGGAACCGTCATTATAATATATATGTATATTATGTATAACTGAATCACGAAAGTTTGGAACGTGATAAATCCATAAATAAAGGTATAAGCCACGAGGGAAAAATAAACAACGAATTTTCCGCAAGATCTTTCGACGTTCAAACGTCCTTTGCTTAGCAGATGAACTTCATCTGCTAAGCAAAGGACGTTTGAACATCGAAAGATCTTGCGGAAATTCCGTTGTTTATTTTTCCCTCGTGCTTATACCTTTATTTATGTATATTATGATATATATATATATATATATATATATATATATATATATATATGTATATATAAATATATATATATATGTATATATATATATATATATATATATATATATGTATATATATAGTATATATTTCATTAGCAATATTATTATTATTATTATTATTATTATTATTATTATTATAAACAGTATCAGTAGAAGGAGCATTTGTATAGTCATTATGAATGCACCGTAAACGTCTGCCATATATATTAAAGAAATAATCAATAATAAATGGAAATATTTTCCTGCATAATATTTTCATCCCGATAAATTGGTCAACGAACTCTTATCATTATTTCTGCTCGTCCTTAATGACCACAAAGTGAGGGAAATTGTTTAAGGTAACGAATAATATATTATGTTGTCGTCTCTTCGTCATTTCACAGATTTGCGACGGTTTTCGATTTATTTCTTTATATTACTTTTATTTCATTTTCTCATTCTTCCCTTTTCACGTGCGAGTATTCCATTCAACGCAATGCCAGTTTTGCTAAATCTTTCAGTCAGTGAGGTAATAATAATAATAATAATAATAATAATAATAATAATAATAATAATAATAATAATAATAATGCACTGCCCATCTCAATCACGAGTCACAATTCAAGCTACCGAGCATAAACGTATATCAGCGAACACGACCGTCATTGTAAACGTTGTGGAGTCTTATTTATTTCTCTATTAAACGTTGCATGTAAATGTTTGGAATGTCTGTATCGAGTCAATGTATTTCTGGTCTCCGGGGAAATATATTCCGATAAGATGGATGTTTGCAGTTTTGCTTTTTTTTCTTTTTTTTATTATTGTTCAAGAGCGGTTCGGGAGATGAAGGATGAGATCGGCCTCGAGAGGAGAGAGAGAGAGAGAGAGAGAGAGAGAGAGAGTAGGTTCTTGGTCTCACCAAATTTCCATAAAACTTTGCAAAGATATCTTTGATGAAGATCACTAAAGGGTTCTGTACGTGTGTGTGTGTGTGTGAGAGAGAGAGAGAGAGAGAGAGAGAGAGAGAGAGAGAGAGGTTGTTTATTGCTTATCAACTTCATGTATTTACAGTCCCATCTAACGAAAGACACTGACGCAAGAAACAAAAGTAAATAGAATACAATAAAATCACTTAGTAAAATTCGGCAAGCGATGTCTTGCAACGAGGGAGACCGGCATCAGCAGTTTTGTTTATTTAATGTTTGTTTTTGGCAATGGGTCCAATTTATGGGTTAATACGGATGCGGCAAACGGCGCCCCGAATTTACGGGGCGGTATACAGCTGCCGACACCATTGGCAAAACCACGGAATGCTGGTCATTTGGGCAGTGAGGGAAGAACAGTGTCGGAATATGGAGGTTTCTGGTAACTCTGTTGAGATACGGATTACCTTATCGAGATCACACTCGGTGTCTGTTCTCTCCTCTCTCTCTCTCTCTCTCTCTCTCTCTCTCTCTCTCTCTCACAAGTCTTCACGGTAATTTTTTTTTTTTTTTTTTTTATCCAAGATATACTCGTTTAAAATTCTGATGAAATTCTATTATATCAATGACCAGATCTCTCTCTCTCTCTCTCTCTCTCTCTCTCTCTCTCTCTCACACACTCACAGATACCAAAAACTAGGTCTCTCTCTCTCTCTTTCTCCCTCTCTCTCTCCCTCTCTCCACGGCTTCATCCTGATGCAATTGATTATCTACCTGGTACGTAATTCAGTTTTTAGGTCATGTCAGGTCATCTTTGTCATCAAGAAAACAGCGCCTATTTTTGCCCATATCGGGGTTTCAACCGAGAATATTACCAATTGCACAGAGAGAGAGAGAGAGAGAGAGAGAAGAGAGAGAGAGATTGTACCTCCTCTCACTCACAAGACATATATTTATTTCCTCCATGGAGACTCCTCTCCCAGACCGGGTTTCCATATCTTTAATAGATATTCACTAGGCTTTTGGGAATACTATTTTGGCAGGTGCTCCCGGGAGGGGAATCTCGCGTATGTGTACCCTCAGAGAGAGAGAGAGAGAGAGAGAGAGAGAGAGAGAGAGAGAGAGAATGGAACGTCTCTGTACTGTAACCTATAAATGACGAGAAATAAAATATTTGATTCTTAGAATTCTGGTAACACCAACTTTGAAAGTGTTGAAAACGTGGGTCCCACGATTTGTATTGCCAGTGAAAAGGAGTAGTCATGATGCTTGGCTCATAACCGAGAGGTTCCGAGTTCGATCACGGGATGAGGCGCAGCGAGTTGGGCAGTTTCTTTAGTTAGAAGAGTGAATCAGGTAAATGATGTTATGTGAACTGCGGTGTGGTCATGGGTATTCGGGTACGTAGCTGATATACTCTCTCTCTCTCTCTCTCTTTCTCTCTCTCTCTCTCTCTCTCTCTCTCTTCTCTCTCGCTCTTCACTGTATATATATGTATAATATATATATATATATATATATATATATATATATATATGTATATATATATATATATATATATATATATATATATATATATATATATATCGAGAGAGAGATAGCAGGTATGATAGTGCCGAGATAGTGTTAGGTATGGTATATAACACACTTTCTCTCTCTCTCCCTCTCTCTCTCTCTACGTATATATATTCATACATGTACATAAATACATACAGAAAGAGAGAGAGAAAGTGCGGTGATATATACATAAATGCACTTTCATGAAAATAGTTTTGACACGTTTTTCCACTATGCTCATAAATAAATAAACACAGACATTAAACGATCGGTAAGCACACCACCAGATCTCCCATATGGAGTTTTATTTATGCATTAAAGTTTGACGTGGCCGATGCTATCCTATGCGAGACGGCTCGTTAAAAAAAAATAGAGAGAGAGAGAAAAAAAGAGGCTGAGGATAGCAGGGAGCGGGCGAGATTATATGAATTATTCCCACGAAATTGCTGAGTCACTGTCTATAGACGTTCGTAGGACATGGCCGAGAGATTTGGTGGCCGGAGGAGGTGCTCTTGAAGTGAAGGGAATCTAAAATGGAACTAAATTAGATTATAAAAAAAGTA
>NC_087219.1:15543342-15555842 GCF_015104395.2 Macrobrachium nipponense
CTCCAACGCGTCCTGTGCCTCTCCAACATTACTCCAATACTCTGTTTCTCCAACACTCTTCCAATCATCTCTGTTTCTCCAACACTGCTCCAATCATCTCTGCTTCTCCAGGACTACTCCATTGCGCCATGAGCTTCTCCAGCAGTACTCCAACGCGTCCTGTGCCTCTCCAACATTACTCCAATACACTCTGCTTCTCCAACACTACTCCAATCATCTCTGTTTCTCCAACACTGAACATAGTAATATATAGACCTCCTAATACTAAAGAGTTTGACTTAATAATTGAAAATGGATGATATATGTAGAAATCACAAGGACTGGACTATTCTCCTATCTGGTGACTTCAACTTTCCTTTCGTAGAATGGAAAGAACGAATAGGAGATTGTGGTTGTACTTATACATATAAAAAAGAGAGTAATAGTAGTGCAGAAGATAAGAGGCAATTTGAAAAGCTATTAGATATGCTACTAGAATACAACATTCAACAAATAAATCACCTGCCAACAAGAAAGGAAAATACTTTAGACCTAGTATTTGTGAACGATGAATTATGTTAAAGAAATAATAGTTTATAATGCGAGTATTTCAGACCATAATGTCATAGAATTAACAGTTTCATTCCAAGCAAGTGAAAATAGAGATAAGCAAGAAAATGAAAAAGTGGGAAGGATATGGAAAATACAACTTCTAGTAAAAATATAAAATGGTCAGAAATTAATGAAGAATTAAACAAAGATTGGATAACATTTTCGTAAGTGATGACATAAGGGTAAATACGGAGATTATTTATAAAATATTGGAGATAATAGTGGAAAAATTATATACGAAGAAGAAAAGTAAACATCATTCATGCATACCAAGAGACAGAAGGATCTTGTTCCAGAAAATCAGAAAAAGTGGAAAAAGGTCTTGCAAAGAAAAAAATGCATGGAAAGTTATAGAACTAAAAAGTAAGATAGAAAATGCAGAACAAAAGATTATACAATCAAAAGAAAATGAAAAACGGGACTTGGAAGAAAAAACCCTATTAAATATAAAGCAAAACCCCAAAGCTATTATACTCATATGCGAAGAAGATGAATAAAAGAAGAACTAGAAATAGGCCCTCTGAGAATTGAAGGGAGATTAACGAATGAAAAAAAGGAAATTTGCAACATACTGGCAGAACGATATAAGAGAGAATTCACCCCTAGAATAGATAATGAAGATAATGATATAGAAGTAAGGGATGAAAATAGTGAATATTTAGCTGACATAGATATTAATGAAGCTGATATTGTGCAGGCTATTAATGAAATTAAAAATGGAGCTGCTGCAGGGCCTGATGGAATTCCTGCTATTTTGTTAAAGAAAGTAGTTCATTCTATCGCAAAGCACTTGCAATATTATTAAGACAAAGTGTAGATACAGCAAGATATATGATGAGCACAAATTAGCATATATTACCCCTACTTTCAAAGTGGATCAAGACTAGAGGCAAGTAATTATAGGCCTGTGAGTCTAACATCACATATTAAGAAAGTGTATGAAAGGGTAATGAAGAAAAATATTATGAAACATTTAATAAAAAATAATTTGTTTAATAAAGGACAACATGGTTTCGTACCCGGAAAAAGTACACAAACCCAACTGTTAGTCCACCGTGAAAACATATTCAAAAATATGAAAAGCGGAAATGAACAGATGTGGTTTATTTAGACAAATTTGCAAAAGCTTTTGATAAAGTAGACCATAATATATTAGCGAAGAAAATTAGAAAACACAATATCGTGGATAAAGTAGGAAGATGGTTAAAAGAATTTTTACACAACAGAAAAACAGATAGTTATTGCAAACGACGAGAAATCGGATGAAGCCAAGGTAATATCCGGTGTGCCGCAAGGTACGGTGTTAGCTGCAATACTGTTTGTTATTATGATTGAAGACATAGACAATAATGTTAAGGATTCGGTAGTGAGTAGTTTCGCAGATGACACAAGAATAAGTAGAGAAAATTACTTGTGATGAAGATAGGAACGCTCTACAAAGAGACCTTAACAAAGTATATGATTGGGCAGAGGTAAATAGGATGGTATTTAACTCTGATAAATTTGAGGTGCCTCACACTGAGGGACCTGGGGCACCCGAACAAGATGTAAGGTTGTAAGGTAAGGTATCCTCTCTGCTTCTCCAGGACTACTCCATTGCGCCATGAGCTTCTCCAGCAGTACTCCAACGCGTCCTGTGCCTCTCCAACATTACTCCAATACACTCTGCTTCTCCAACGCTACTCACACTGAGGGACCTGGGGCAACCCGAACGAACTGTAAGGTCTGTAAGGTAAGGTCTGGTGCTCCCCGTGTTTCTCCAACACTACTCCAACACGAATAGCCTTCTCCCCTCCCCACCTCAGCTTCCTTCCAACACCCCTCCAACACTATTCCACTTTTCCATCCCACCACAAACAATAATGCTACAACTCCTACCCCTCCACCCCCCCCCCCCCCTCCATCTATTGAGGGTCCCAATGACCATGTTTGGGGCAGGTAAGGGGGGGAGGAGGAGGGTGAATGGGGGTGGGTTAAGGGGGTTAGGGGGAAGAAGGAGAGGGGGGGGGGGGGTTAGGTTGCCTGGTGAAGCAGCCAGACCAACACTTGTCTCATTTCCATTGTAAATATGCCGGGCAATATAAAGATTTGCAAAGGCGAGCGTGTTATTTTTAAGGAGATTGGGAGTAATAGTTGATAGAGAGAGAGAGAGAGAGAGAGAGAGAGAGAGAGAGAGAGAGAGAGAGAGAGAGAGAGAGAGAGAGAGAGAGAGCTTTTGAAACGGTGGATATTGGATCGAAGTTGCAGGACTGAAAATCTAAGCAGTTTATTTATTATTTCAATATTTTTTTTCAGGTTTTAGTTTTTTTGTGACTGAATCGTAATCGAGCAGATCAGCGTTATCTAGAAATAATAAATAAATAAATTAATTAATTGATAAACCCCATATACCTATGTGACTCAAGCATTTAATCAGTACCCCGTTCCGTAGTGATAATAATAATAGTAATAGTAATAATAATTAATTGATGTGAGACACAGCTTGGATAAAAAAAGCTGAAAAAAAAGATGAATAGGCCTACGCTGTCTAAATGTATGCCGCAATATAATTGAAAACGGAAGGAATTCGAACAGATAAGTCTCCACCCTACGGAAGTGAAACCATTCAGAAGATATATTACTCTCTCTCTCTCTCTCTCTCTCTTCTTCTCTCTCTCTCTCTCTCTCTCTCTCTCTCTCTCTCTCTCTCTCTCTCTCTCTCTCTCTCGAACGGTGAATTGTGTCCAATTCCATTTTTTTCATATAACGATTCTTCTTTTATGTTGCGAGTTTAATCCTTTATTCGGTTTCTTAGATCAAAGGAAAACATTACACCGGAATAAGAACAATATTTGCGCACCATTTTCGCAATGGTGTAGAGACAGAGACGGGTGAGAAAGGAAAAGTAAATGTATATGAATAGATAAATAATTAAATAGGAAAAAACGGTTTCTCTCATGTAACATTCACCAGTACCTCCGTTGTGTATGTCTATATGTCTATGTAATCCCTGTTGCTTTATCATGTATGCCTTAATTTTCTTTGTGTTTCTCATATACAGGAATTCCATTCTCTGGAATATTGCGTTACAAGTTGATAGTAATTAGTCAGTGATCCAAAGGTTCAGTAGCGTGATCGGTATGGTCGTGACCTGCCACCTGGGTGGCCGCGCGAGTTCGATTCTCGGGCATTCCATTGAGGTGTGGGAGATGTGTATTTCTGGTGATAAAAGAAGTTCACTCTCGGCGTGGTTCGGAAGTCGCGTAAAAGCCGTTGGTCCCGTTGCTGAATAACCACTGGTTTCATGCAACGTAAAAACACCAGACAGACAAATAAACAAAGGAGTGTCTAATATAATATGATAATAATAATTGGTTCCCGTACCTCGCTAACCAAACTTGACCGCTGCAGTTATTGCATAAAAGACCGCTCGCCCCTGTTTACCTTAGAAGTAGTTGTTAGTCAACTATGATGGATACAGCCAGAGCATAGAAGAGGATGGGCCTTGCAGCCTCACCCCGAAAATATTTTTGGCACTGGACAACCCACCCCTCATTCCTGTCACCTCTTAAAGGGAAATGCTTGTGGTCAGAAGCCAAAATGCATTATGGCAATTATAAGTTGTAAATGCAGGATCTAGTCTTGAAAAAAGGTATGTTAATTATGTCGTGAAGTACGTAAGAATGTAGTGAATTCCACGGTTTGTTTTTCTTCCTTTACTTAGCAGACCGACGCGACGTGAGTCGAAAGATCTTGCAGCTCCTCCAGTATTTATCTTTCCTTCGTGGCTTATACCTTTATTTATGGATTTATCACGTTCCAAACTTTCGTGATTCAGTTATATATATATATATATATATATATATATATATATATATATATATATATATATATATATATATACATATACATATACATATACATACATAAATACATACATCTTTTCGCTGACATTAGAATTGTTCAATATCGGAGAAATGTTTCAAGAAAAATGCGCTGTGTTGCAATATTTTATCGGAAAAAGCCAGAATTGGAAGTATTTTTCAAAATAGGAATAAACAGACTTTTCCCAAAATGTAACGCTGTTAAAAGATTTTAAAGAAAAAAATATTTGGAGTTTTTTCTTTTTATATATTTGAATAATGTTGTGAGTGTAATAAAGTATAATGTATATTGTTGTAGTGTAGATTTTAATTATTGTACCGATACACTAACGTTATTTTTTATAGATATTAATATTAAGTTTTGATGTTCGATATAAATATGAGATTTTAACATTTAATATTAATATCAAATTTTGATATTAATATTAAATCAATCCACTATTTAATCTTTTGTCCTTTTATAAATGGACAGAACCAATTTTGTCTAAGCAATTTCTTCGCTGAATAATGAATGTAACCATATCTGATTTTTATATAAATGGGTCTGTATTCAGTCGACTACAGGTATAATTACAGTCGGAAATGGAGGAGGTCGTAGGGCTCGCAACTTCATCGCAGAATTATTGCCGGTTAACTGAATGCCATCTTCCGATTCTGCCCACTTGAAGGGGAAAAAATCATAAAAGCCTTTACCGCCAGTCTTAGAAATCCTCAAGTCCCAGTTTGCTTTCCATTTTAAGTCCTAGAAGTCCCATCCCCTTCCAGGCAACTTAGTTTTGAAAGTCATGTCCTTGTAACCCCCTCATTCTCCACCCCCCCCCCCCCCCCCCCCCCCCACGCTCCGCCCACAAGACTAAAAGTCTTCGGAACTTACTGTTTCAGAATGGTATTTAATGAACAGTTAAATCACTAGATGCCTTCGTCATGACGAAGTTTCAGTCTATTGTGAAGTTGGTGGGAATAATCTCTCTCTCTCTCTCTCTCTCTCTCTCTCTCTCTCTCTCTCTCGTACGTGGAAGCGCCTTATGCTCACAGTTGAATTGACCAGCGTTTGATCCCCGAACCACAAGAGGAATGGACGGTGCAGGCTCAATTCCCAAGAATATCCATTATGCTCCTTTTGCCTAAGCAGTTAATTATCTATCTGGTTATTAGCCAACTTGGTCGCATTTGTGGCCGGGGTCCGTGGGAGGGCCCGGGGAAATAGAGAGAGAGAGAGAGAGAGAGAGAGAGAGAGAGAGAGAGAGAGAACAAGTGTCAGCAATAGCACTCATGTAAAAATGTATACCATCAGAATTCTAAATGAGATATACTCGACGATGTAATAGCCACCTCACAGAGGTAAAACCATACATAATGTGCATTTCCCCTCCTGACTCTCTCTCTCTCTCTCTCTCTCTCTCTCTCTCTCTCTCTCTCTCTCTCTCTCAGGCGCAATGGAAATTGTACGTGACAACAATGTATTATAATACAACAGTTGTCTTACTTTCATGTGGTGTTATCTGTGTACAGTTTGTATTTGTATACTGGTATGACCATGAGCATATATATATATAGAATATATTATTATTATTATTACGCAACAGACTTCAACTACCTAATTACAGCATGCTGGTAGTTCCTATTTAAAAAACAAACGCCTCGACGGTCAGAAACTCGGAAACTCAGAATGAGCGGGTAGAGCGTCAGCGCTCGGTAGGGCTGGCAAAGAATTTGGTTGTTTTTGGACAAGGGCTAAGAAAGGTCTCTCAGGAACGTTCAGAAGGAAGGTTCCAACAGAAGTAGTAGATGGTCTGGAACTAAGCTGAACGTTTTAAAGTTTCTTTTGTTTTTTGGTGTTACAGTGAATTGAGTGGAAGTTATTTATTTATTTACATCGGTTTAGCGAAGAGTTTGACGGGAGCTTGCTAGTATGGAGCAAAGTATAGAACAACCTTATTCTATATATAGAACTCCCTTTTTCTATATATACCTTGGTATGGAGGATTCGTCAGAAATGGTGGCAAGGCTCGGCCTAGTGCAGAAGGTGAGATAAGTCCAGAAAATAAGTTTTTAGTTTGAAAGTAGTCAAAATCTGTAACATAAACATGGTGAGAGATGACCGTCTACTACTAGGCTACGGAGGGTTATTGTTGTTTGAGATTAAGGTGGCCTTATGCCAGTGTGTGTGTGTGTGTGTGTGTGTGTGCCCACAAGAGTAAATGCTTTGAAAGTTAGTCTTTGATGTGTCACCGATAAGGACAGGAAGGGGCTAGGCTTACTATAGAGAAAGCCAGTGTTATCAAATGCGTATCTATTCAAATTTGATGCATCATACCATTTTTCCGTATTGGTTAGGAAAATTGACATTGGCTCTTTAGCCTAGTAGGTAGGTCTAAGCAATAACTCCGCGCGGAGTAATAAATACTTGTAATTGGTACTGGGACTTTATGGACACCCTGTATACGTATTCGTGGGACCGTTCCTTGCAGTCCGAGCGGAGTTATTACCTAGAATTACCCCACACCTAACTCATTGGTGTTTTATTTTATTTTATTTATTTATTTATTTACTTACTTATTTATGTATTTATTTACTTATTTGTCTATTTACTTATTTATTTGTTTATTTATTTATTTATTTATTTTTTTGCCCCCACATTCGCTACTACATAAAGGCAAGATAAAAACATGATAGAACTACCAGTGAAGGTAACAGTACAAGTAGGCCTACCAGCCACGGCAAGTATTAATGATCATTAGACTCGCTCTTGTCCAACCAATTAGCCCGACTCTTTAATCTAATGATGATGTTTTGTTACGCACGTAAATTGTACCTACGGGTCGTAATAGAGCCTTAGGCCTTAGCTGCCCGTGTGCGCATTGATTTTTTTTTTCCACCGGTCGTATCTACTTACGTAGGCCGTGAATAATGAATAGGGGAGACGACGTAATGAGTCTTAGGCCTTAAGACCAAAGGCCTATTCGCGTACCATATATATATATATATATATATGTATATATATATCATATATATATATATATATAGTATGTATATATAGATATAGATATATATATATATATATATATATATATATATCTATATCTATCATATATATATTATATTATATATAATATTTATACATATAATATATATATAATATATACTATATATATATATATATATATATATTGTGCAGAGATGCAAATATGTACCTAATGTATGTCCAAAAGTACCCACTTTTAGGTATGCCTGAGAATTTACACATGTCTTATGCTTAAGATGGTATTGGAGGGGTTACCCCTCCTCCTCCCCCTCCCCCCTTCCATTTCAGCATTATCTATAGCGAGCCACCAACTAAAAGCTTTCCATTCCTATAAAGGAACTGTAAGCCGTTTGCTTCATTGGGTTTTTGAGGTGGGAGAGGTTTTCTCAAGATAATGCCAAGGGGAGAGAGAGAGAGAGAGAGAGAGAGAGAGAGAGAGAGAGAGAGAGAGAGAGAGATAGAGAGAGGTTGATCATAATATTTTTTTTTAATACGGGTTATATACCCCTTTTAAAAGGTCAGATAGGCGATGATGGAGATTGCGGTTTTTGACCTTTGGGGGCCACGAGTTCAGATTTGCCATTGATACCCGATATGGTGATCGTGATTGTCATAAAGGAAAGAGAGAGAAAGAGAGAGAGAGAGAGAGAGAGTTTAGTAGATAATTATTGTTTCTGTTTTAAGTTTTTGTTATCTACAATATGAGACACTCTCTCTCTCTCTCTCTCTCTCTCTCTCTCTCTCTCTCTCTCTCTCTCTCTCTCTCACGCACACATACACAACGGTAGTTAACCCTAGCAACAGCGTGGGGAATTTGGTAATCATTATTGGCAGACAACTGAATTTTAATTTACATATTGAAGAAATATGTAAAACAGGAATGGGAATTGTAAATCGAGTTTGGAGATGCAAAGGATTCCCAGGCGAGTCAAGTAGTGCGAATTTTAATAAATTATTAATAAATAAGACCATTGTAAAAACTTATACAAACTTCTATAAAGAAAACAAATGTGGTTTAGGAAATTATTGTTCATCCTTGAATATTTGAAAATATGTGTCTATGATATTTCCTGAGTCAACCAGATCCTTCAGTTGAAATAGTTCCTTCTGGTGGATAGCCCCTTCAGTGCGCCTCACGCAGAGCACTGTAGGCGTTGCTTAGGTTCTTTTACTGTACTCCGTTTATATTATCTCTTCCATCTCACGTCCACTCTCTCTTAACAATAGTTTCGTGAAACTATAAAGTTTTCTTCCTGTTACACCATTAAAACCTTATACTGTTTCCCATGCAGCGCTGAATGACCTTTTAAATCCCAGTGTCTGGCCTTTGGCCCAAGTGTTATATTCCAGTCCAGTTCAAATAGATCTTACGTAGCCCCACAACTTTGACTAAAACAGATTATTGCCACGTTTATAAAAATCCCTGAAGTATATTGATCTGGAGGTAAGATTGTGGTATTTTTCTAATAATTCTAAGGCGTGATTTTAACCTTCTTTTGTCAACAAAGCGTAAATATGATTCATTATGAGCGTGTCTTTACTATGTGAATTGTACGTGTTTGATGATGTAGCATTGCTGGTATTCAGTGTAAATGTAATACCCACTGTGAACTAGTGTGCAAGGGAAGGCATAATAATTATTAATACTGCTGTTGTTGTTACAATTATTAAGTAATTAACTAATTACTACGCTGCGTTTACCAATCATTACACAAATTCCGTATTTGATCATTCTCTCTCTCTCTCTCTCTCTCTGTGTGTGTGTGTGTGTGTGTGTGTGTGTGTGTGTGTGTGTGCGCGTGCAGATGCATCCCTATTATTGCATCAGTTCTCTCTCTCTCTCTCTCTCTCTCTCTCTCTCTCTCTCCTCTCTCTCTCTCTCTCTCTCCGAGATACATCCCAGTTATTGCGTCAATTCTATTTACATTCTCTCTCTGTCTGTCTCTCTCCAGATACATCCCAGCTATTGCATCATTTCATTAATATTTCCTAACTCTCTCTCTCTCTCTCTCTCTCTCTCTCTTCTCTCTCTCTCTCTCTCTCTCTCTCTCTCTCAAAGGGAACTGAACTTCATCCATTATGCATTGGTGGAGAAAGACATTAGTTCATTCAAGTATATTAACCTGCATTTTCCCCTCATGGCATTGAGGGGATTTTTTTTTAGTACTATTTTATTTCTTGTTTCTGTTCATTAGTAAATGTTTCTCCGCATTTTTCTCATTCTCTTTCTGCAGTTTTGCGTAAGAGACTTGCAATTTTGGTGTCTGATTATTATTATTATTATTATTATTATTATTATTATTATTATTATTATTATTATTATTATTATTATTATTATTATTGAAGACTAGTGTTATTCGACGAGTATTTAATTGTGACGTCGGAAAACATAAAAATAAAAGACCTCTTTGATGTGTCTTGTTTGAAATGGATGGCTTGTCACCATTAAAGATGAGATGTCCATTAATATTTTTCTTTATGGCAACTGAGCTTTTATTATTATTATTATTTTTTTTTTTTTTTTTGCAATCAGAAGCGAAATGTATCATGTAAATGTTTCTCTCTAAAAGGTTGTAATTTTATATCAAGTGTGGAATAGATTTTTCCTCCCTTTGAACTCGTTGCTGGGTTGCGGATTGTTCTAGTTCTGTGTTGTGTGTGATTTTTAAAACTAAATTCTTACATTATTAATACAAACCACTGCATGAAATATTTGCAACAGACTGTAGGAATTTGGTGTTAAGTGGCTGTTGGTGCGCTTTTAGGAAGGTGGTTAGCTTCGTGCTCTTGAGAATTTGAAAATAATTTCCTGTAACTGTCGCTCATGGTATGAAAATGATTGTACATAACATCTCGTAATATAAATCAGTGCTCAGACACTTCCAGCAGACCTGTGGCATCCTTAGTGAGAAACTATTGTCAGGAGAAGGATAAAAAAACCAACAGAGCGAAGACGATCTGTAAAAATAATTCGCTATTAATAAAGAGCCCTTTGAAGTGTTTCGTCAGGAAGACAGATTGGGCCACAGGAAGAAGAAGAAGGAGAAGAAGTTCGCCTGTTGGTTTAAGCAGTTATGGCACAGTGCCCCCTCTCACGGATGCCTGTGAAGAAGACCTCATACCGACCTCTTACCCAGCACCCAGCCCTGCCCCATTTCGGTTATATACCCACTAGGGTCATGCGAGGTATATCATTATGGTCATCCACGAAAGTGCAACCAATCCTCCGCTCTGAAAGGGTTGGGTGTTTCAGCGTGTTTGTTTTTCCTCGAGTGCCGAGATAAACTTTGTATTTTGGAGAAGGGGGAGGAGGTAGGATTAGGGTAAGGAGGAGGGGAGGGGAGGGGAGGAGAGGAGAGGAGTGATGGTTATAGGAGAGGAAGGGTGAAGGAGTGTGATGATGTACGAATGGGGGACATGGGGTTGGTGGAAGGGAAAAGGCCCTTCAGGAGGGAGGAAGAAAGGAGGGGGGGAGGACTTTTAGGAGGGAGGAAGTGGGGAGGAAAGCCGCTGGTGAAGGAAGGGTCTAGCAGCAGCAGGAGGAGGGATCCTTATAATATATTCTCCTTTTAAAGTGGATCCAAGAGCATCGTTTTACCTGATGAAGGATGCTCCGACAGACAAGGACGTTTAAAACAAACATCTGGGTTGATCGGGCGGTTTATTTTTCGGGGGGGAGGGGGTGGAGGGGGAAGGTAGGACGGGGTTTGGGGGGAGGGGGGAATAAGAACATAGGTTGATTAGAGGATGAGTTATACACGGAAGTAGGAGATTTTGATAATCAGTAGAGTCTGAGAGAAAGGGGAGGGGGAGGGGTTGCTCTTGCGGATCATTCGAGAAATCAGGCGAAGGGGTTTTGTCGAGTTGGGGAAACATAATTTTTAATTTTCTAGTGCAGTAAATGGTAAGAAATCAGTTGTCAGGCTAAGAGCTGGGGGCCGAGAGAGGGAATGGGAGAGGGGGAGGCTGAAGAAGGAAAGAGGTATGCAGTAAATTAGGGAAGGTGAAGTGGGTAATGCACTAAACTTCAAGGGAAGGGGATGCTCCCTGATAGAAAAAAAAAACCCTATTCTCAACACAGTGACACTTGAAGTTGATCTCCGATCTCTTTCGTCCCCCGCCCTCCACCCCCCCGGTCCTAAGAGATGATGAGGGATGCTTCATAGGAGATGAGGATGCCGTGGTGTAGGTTATGCGCGGAGATGGGATAATTGATGCCCTGTGTTATTCTTCGTACCGCCGGGCTTCATTTTTTTTTTTTTTTATCTAAGAGAAAGATAAGTAAACAGGATCCTCGAATTACCCGTGTTTACGTTGGGATCGTTTTTATGTATGACATTGATTGAGGGAGAAATTGAGATTTATTTAGGTTTACCCCGATGAGGTGAAGATTGCCACTTTGAAGCACCTGCGGTTTTTAATCTTGGCCGAAAACATTAAGATCGCGAAAAATGATTCTCTCTCTCTTCTCTCTCTCTCTCTCTCTCTCTCTCTCTCTCTCTCTCTCTCTCGTATTAAAGAGAGAGAGAGACGGACAGACAGACAGACAAACACAGAGAGAGAGAGAGAGAATATAAAAAAAGCATTTAATTTCTTTTTCACAAGATATTTTGCAGGGCCATATTTTTTCTGTCATACCTCTTATGAAATTTCCTTAACTCTCTCCTCTCTCTCTCTCTCTCTCTCTCTCTCTCTCTCTCTCCTCTCTCTCTCTCTGGAAGCCAATTTATAGGGTTTTAAACCCATAGAAAATCTCTCTCCCTCTTCATAATGCTGCCTCTGAGACAAAATACCACCACTTCTGAGAAATTTCTCTCTCTCTCTCTCTCTCTCTCTCTCTCTCTCTCTCTCTCTCTCTCTCTCTCTGCCTCTGCTTAAAACCGAGGCTTAACTCACTTGTGGCTCAATAGCAAGTGAAATCTCCTTGACGAGCATCCTTCCTTTCCAGTGTTTAAGAGACATCCTCGAGTCCGTGGACGAAGGCAAGTAGGAGAGAGAGAGAGAATTTTATTCCTTTAACT
>NC_087219.1:15558342-15568342 GCF_015104395.2 Macrobrachium nipponense
GGCAAGAAAAGCTTTAGTCATAATATTAATAATAATAGTAATGGTTTTTGTTTGGAAAAGCACTCTATCGCGAGAGTGTATATAATGTTCTAAGAGGTCCACAATAATAAAAAAAATGTTGCGAGTTCGTGTATAATTTACAATTATACACTAACTCGCGACATTTTTATTATTGTGGACCTCTTAGAACATAATAATAATAATAATAATAAATAATAATAATATAAATAATAATAATAATAATAATAATAATTAATCTAAGACGACGAATCTTAGGAGTTAGATGGCAGGACGGTATTAGAAGTTAAACCACGAGGTAAATTGCAGCGGTTTTTTATGAAGACGTGACACTGATATAAACCGAGTTGCGGATGGTCTGGACATGGCCTTCGCACGACAGCTCCTGATGGTGCCATCTTGCGGTCCTCGTGGGCACCAGAAGTATAGGGAACACCCAGATCTACTTGGGTGGGAACTATGAGAAGCGAGATCATGAAAGGGCCGGAGATTTGTGATGATAAAGCACAGGGGAGATGTGAGTGGCGGAATATCACAGAGGGCCTTGGCGTCACGGGTTGTTGGAGTATATTATTATTATTATTATTATTATTATTATTATTATTATGTTGATGAAAATAATGGCTCTCTCAGCCGCGTTTTTTTTGTAAATAGATGTTTTTCTATGCTTCTTATTTCTGACTTTTCTTCTGTTTTCAAGTTGGCTATTAAAACGCCAAATGGGGGGGATTCATGACAAAAACTTGGTATATGTCAAATTGAATATATTATATACAAAATGCAGTACAAATTGGATCTTAAGCCTAATCCAATTTTTACTGCATTTTGTATATATATTCAATTTGGCAAATACCACGTTTTTGTCATGAATTCCCCATTTGGCGTTTTAATAGCCAACTTGAATACAGAAGAAAAGTCAGTAACAAGAAGAATAGAGAAACATCTATATACAAAATTAATTTGGCTGAAATAGCCATTATTTTTTCAGTAAAACCTGTATTATTGAAGGTCTTTTTCAAGCATATTATTATTATTATTATTATTATATATTATTATTATTATTATTATTATTATTATATTATTATTATTAT
The DNA here is from genome assembly GCF_015104395.2 of Macrobrachium nipponense. Lineage (NCBI taxonomy): Eukaryota > Metazoa > Arthropoda > Malacostraca > Decapoda > Palaemonidae > Macrobrachium > Macrobrachium nipponense. The sequence continues at coordinate 15,559,452 of NC_087219.1, forward strand.
TTAATGCACGTCATTCAGGTTAAAAAAATCTACTTTAACCTCGTAAGATTTCAGTGTTATTATTATTATTATTATTATTATTATTATTATTATTATTAATGTTGTTGTTGTTGTTGTTGTTGACAACGTGGCCCCAATGGTAGAAATGAAAAAACTAGTGGTGAATAGTCTGATCTTAATTGAGATCAGTCATCATCACCACTTTAGCATCCCCATCCAATGGTGGAAAACCATCTCTTTAAGCTCTCCTCAAAAGCATTCAGCTCCCCCTCCCCCCTCCAAATAACTTGTTAAAGCAAAAATGGAGTGCTACGAGTACATAGTCAACCCTACAAAAAACCTTCCACAACCCCTTTTCGAACACAATAACCTCCCTCTTCAGGCACTGGCCTCCAGACGTTAAGAGAGGATGGGATCTCACAACTACATACTTCCCCTCCCATCCTCTACCTCTCCCCCCCCTCTTCCCCTGTCAATCCTGCTCACCTGTAAATCTCGCCCTTATATCCAGTTATCGTAGAGGCCAGACTCCTCCCAAGGTCCCGTCATCCATATGCAAAAGAACCATAGGGAGCTGTTTTCGTCTGAACAAATTGCGCCAGGTCCATCCTAATATCTGTCAGATATAATTCTGGGAGGGGGAGAGGTGGAGGGGGGAGTAAAGGATTGGGTTGAGCGTGGGAGGGGGAAGGGGTAGGGGGAGGGGGAAAGGGCAGTGGTTATATTGAGGTGAAGGGAGCAGGGGGATGTTGGAGTCAGCTTGTAATAGCAGATTTGAACGGGAGATTCTACTAATATCAATCAGTGGTCAGTGGAAGGAGAGACGTGTGTGTGGTGGGTGGGTGGGAGGGGGGAATGCATTAAGAGTAGGAGAATAGGAAGGGGTAATTGGAATGGAAAGGGAAAGAAGTACAGAAGAAGGGAAGGCTTGATAGTGATGGGTTAAACAAGTCTTACTGCTATAAACAAATAATGTGAGGAAGATTATAATAAGAGAATATGAAGGAGAGAGAGAGAGAGAGAGAGAGAGAGAGAGAGAAGGGAAGCAGGGGAAAAATGATAATAGAAGTGAATGGATGACATAAAGTTACAGAGACACGCAACCTGAGTTAGTGAAGGGCACACACTGTAACTATGAAAGATTTGAAGGAATTCGTTTAATATCTGTCAAAGACCAAAACAGGAGGGGAAAAGGGAAGGGGTAAAAGTGACAGGGATGGAAAAGGGGAAAAGGGATGTTGGGACAAGACACTCACTGAGCTGCTTACGTTGGCGAGGGGAGAAAAATGCTTACCAGAGATTCGAACGCTATAAAGTTATTTACTTCATACATTTTGTCTGTACATTAAGTGCATAATGGCAGCGATGCCTCTCTCTCTCTCTCTCTCTCTCTCCTCTCTCTCTCCCCGTTTTATATTCTCTTGTCTTTCAGCCTTCCATTAGAAGCTGCGCACAGCATGCTGAATGATATTCCATTGTTTGCAAATCGCAGACCTCCCTAAAATCAGGCCTTTTTGGGGGGGATGTCCGCCCCCCCCCCCCTCTCCGCACCTCTCCTTCTCAGTGACATCATCCCCAACCACTGGTAATGGATTCTCCAATCCCCTCCCCCACCCTCCCCTCTCCCTCCCCCTCCCCCAGCTACCCCGTCCCATCATCGCTGTCAAAAATGCCCCCTTTGGAGATCAGTCACTTCTTGTTGCCTCTGCCCAAGTTGCTTGTTAAAGTACCCATTTGATTGACTTTTCTGCCGAGTTGGGTATCAGGTTGGAATTTGTTGTTTTTCTTCTTTTTTTTTTTAGCCTTCAGTCTTTTTTTTCCATTGGAATATTCTTCCTTTCAAATATATATAAGTGTTTGTTGGTTTTTTAATATTATTGTATTAATGCATATATGTAACACCATTCGCTATTTTTTTGATACTTTTTTGACATATTTTTGTCTGAAATGGGTATTTCTCATTCTTGCTGTTCTATATCATGTTTTTTTTTATATATATTTTATATTGCATACCGAGAACACGCATTCATGTAGAGCAAGACTTCCAAGAAAATGATTAGAGTATTAGTTTAGAAAGAGATATATCAAGAATACTCACGCATGAACAATAGGTTAACAAATATCGGAATTGTTTTATTTACTTGTATATTTCACAAACAAATAGGTTCCTGAAGCACAATTAACGAAATCTTTACCATATCCTGCATGTAGTTTTGCGAGCAAGCTTTCGGGGTCCTGGGAAAGATCGTTGCGGGGGGGGGGGGGGGGGGGGGGGGGGGGGGGTGGGGGGGGGGGGGGGGGGGGGGGTGGGGTGGGGGACGTGATGGGCGGGGGCCACCTTGGTCGACGAGGCCAGTTGGTGGGGGGGGTGAGGCGGTAGAGAGGGGCTATTCAGCCGAAATTTGTCTCCCCAAGTGGGACTGTTAGGCTATATCTGGAGACACTAACTATCTCAAACTGGCCGTTATCGCTTCTCGTTAGCAAACTCTCCCGTGTGCTGTAACCATGGCCAGGTGTAAAAAGTAAAAAGGTGGGGGTTGGGGGGGGTAAGCCAAATATAAGGTCAGTCCCATAAAGGGGGTTTATTTGAAATGACCCACCCCCCCTCGCCTTATCATTATCAAGCCATCGGGATTATTGCGATATTAACACTTTTAATATCATGGATAACTAACTCGCCTCACCAGCGAGAAACCGGAGATCGATCCCAGGGAAGAGGAAGGGAAGAGCTATTATTTCGGAACCAGTATCACATTCATCGTTTTATTTTATGTAGGGCATATATTTATTTATAGCTGCTAATGATAGTAAACGATTTTCCGGTTTGGAGATCATGAGCACACTGACGTTTATATTTTAGTTTTATTTATGAATAACAGAGGTTGCATTTTATTCCCTCCTCCTCCTCCTCCTCCTCCTCCTCCTCCGATTCATTCTCCAACACATATGAATTTCTAGCTTTTGTTAGGAAACAACAATTTTCCCCAAGTGTCTTCGCCGCAGGTTGGTCTCTTCCCCTACATAATCCCCAATCCCCTTCAAGATCTGTGCTTTATAGCCCTATTCGTATGACTCTCTCCTCTCTCTCTCTCTCTCTCTCTCTCTCTCATAATCAAATCATAATCAAATAACTAACCAACCAAGTAATAAAATCCAAAATAAGAAAAAGAAACAAATAAAGAGAGAAATCAAGAATATCAGGTAAAAGAGAAAAGCAAACCACCAATGAGATATGCAGAGGTGTCAGCAAAAAATTTCAAGCATCAGCTCCGAAATTCTTACTCAAGAGATAATAACTGTATTTATTATGCAAGAGGAATATTGCAGAAACGGAGGAAAATTGCAGATTCCAGACACAAAATGAATAATTATGATGAAGGAAGATCAAATATTATGGAAAAGTTGGATTTTTTAATGTCAGAATTTCTGGGAAATGAAAAAAAGAACAACATACCAGAACAGGAAAGAACATGGGAAAATCCTTATTACTACCAATATTAAATGAAGGAGAAAACACGCAAACCATCATAGTGATGAATGCGCAGGGTTTAGTTACGAGTAACTCAAAAAGAAAAATAGAGTACTTAGAAGAACTAACCCAAAATGAAAAGAAAATAGATATAATGAATATAAGTGAAACCTGGTATTCCCAAGAGACTGGGAATGATGATCAAATAAAGGGTTCCAAACTTATAGATCAGATAGAAAAAATAGGAATCAAGGGGAAACCGCAATATATGGGAAAGACAAAAAACAAGGAAAAATATATGAGAAATATAGTAACTCAGAATGTGAACTAATAGCGGTAGAATTTGAATCTGAAAAATTGATGAACATAGTAATATATAGACCTCCTAATACTAAAGAGTTTGACTTAATAATTGAAAAATTGGATGATATATGTAGAAAGCACAAGGACTGGACTATTCTCCTATCTGGTGACTTCAACTTTCCTTTCGTAGAATGGAAAGAACGAATAGGAGCTGTGTTGCTACTTATACATATTAAAAAAGAGAGTAATAGTAGTGCAGAAGATAAGAGGCAATTTGAAAAGCTATTAGATATGCTACTAGAATACACATTCAACAAATAAATCACCTGCCAACAAGAAAGGAAAATACTTTAGACCTAGTATTTGTGAACGAGATGAATTATGTTAAAGAAATAATAGTTTATAATGCGAGTATTTCAGATCATAATGTCATAGATTAACAGTTCATTCCAAAGCAAGTGAAAATAGAGATAAGCAAGAAATGAAAAAGTGGGAAGGATATGGAAAATACAACTTCTACAGTAAAAATATAAAAATGGTCAGAAATTAGAATGAAGAATTAAAACAAAGATTGGGATAACATTTTCGTAAGTGATGACATAAGGGTAAATACGGAGATATTATATAAAATATTGGAGAAAATAGTGGATAAATATATACCGAAGAAGAAAAGTAATAAACATCATTCATGCATACCAAGAGACAGAAGGATCTTGTTCCAGAAAATCAGAAAGTGGAAAAAAGGTCTTGCAAAGAAAAAAATGCATGGAAAGTTATAGAACTAAAAAGTAAAGATAGAAAATGCAGAACAAAAGATTATACAATCAAAAGAAAATGAAAAACGGACTTGGAAGAAAAACCCTATTAAATATCAAGCAAAACCCCAAACTATTATACTCATATGCGAAGAAGATGATAAAAGAAGAATAGAAATAGGCCCTCTGAGAATTGAAGGGAGATTAACGAATGAAAAAAAGGAAATTTTGCAACATACTGGCAGAACGATATAAGAGAGAATTCACCCCTAGAATGAGATAATGAAGATAATGATATAGAAGTAAGGGACGAAAATAGTGAATATTTAGCTGACATAGAAATTAATGAAGCTGATATTGTGACAGGCAATTAATGAAATTAAAAATGGAGCTGCTGCAGGGCCGGATGGAGTCCCTGCTATTTTGTTAAAGAAAGTAGTTCATTCTATCGCAAAGCCACTTGCAATATTATTAAGACAAAGTGTAGATGTACAGGCAAGATTTATGATGAGCACAAATTAGCATATATCACACCTACTTTCAAAAGTGGATCAAGACTAGAGGCAAGTAATTATAGGCCTGTGAGTCTAACATCACATATTATGAAAGTGTATGAAGGGTAATGAAGAAAAATATTATGAAAACATTTAATAAAAAATAATTTGTTGAATATAGGACAACACGGTTTCGTACCCGGAAAAAGTACACAAACCCAACTGTTAGTCCACCGTGAGAAAATATTCAAAAATATGAAAAGCGGAAATGAAACAGATGTGGTTTATCTAGACTTTGCAAAGCTTTTGACAAAGTAGACCATAATATATTAGCAAAGAAAATTAGAAAACACAATATCGTAGATAAAGTAGGAAGATGGTTAAAAGAATTTTTACACAACAGAAAACAGATAGTTTTATTGCAAAACGATGAGAAATCGGATGAAACCAAGGTAATATCCGGTGTGCCACAAGGTACGGTGCTAGCTGCAATACTGTTTGTTATTATGATTGAAGACATAGACAGTAATGTTAAGGATTCGTAGTGAGTAGTTTCGCTGATGACACAAGAATAAGTAGAGAAATTACTTGTGATGAAGATAGGGAACGCTCTACAAAGAGACCTTAACAAAGTATATGATTGGGCAGAGGTAAATATAGGATGGTATTTAACTCTGATAAATTTGAATCAATAAATTATGGAGACAGAGAAGGAAAGCTATATGCATATAGGGGACCTAATAATGAGACAATCACAAATAAGGAAGCAGTTAAAGACCTTGGTGTGATGATGAATAGGAACATGTTATGCAATGATCAATAGCCATTCTGTTGCAAATGTAAAGCAAAAATGGAATGTTGTTACGGCACTTCAAAAACAAGAAAAGCTGAACACATGATTATGCTTTATAAAACATATGTTCGTAGTCCACTTGAATATTGCAATATGATATGGTACCCACACTATCAAAAGGATATTGCACAAATAGAGAGTGTACAAAGGTCCTTTACAGCTAGAATAGAAGAAGTTAAGGACCTAGACTACTGGGAAAGACTACAATCCTTAAAATTATATAGTCTAGAAAGGAGATGAGAACGCTACATGATAATTCAGGCATGGAAACAGATAGAAGGAATAACAGAAAATATCATGGAACTAAAAATATCAGAAAGAGCAAGCAGAGGTAGATTAATAGTGCCCAAAACTATACCAGGAAAAATAAGGAAAGCAACACAGAACATTAATCCACTACGCACCAGCATCGATAATGCAGCGTCTATTCAATGCGTTGCCAGCTCATCTGAGGAATATATCAGGAGTGAGTGTAGAGTGTTTAAGAATAAGCTCGACAAATATCTAAACTGCATCCTAGACCATCCAAGATTGGAAGATGCAAATATACCGGAAGATGTACTAGCAACTCTCTGGTAGACATTAGAGCGCCTCACATGAGGGACCTGGGGCAACCCGAACGAAATGTAAGGTCTGTAAGGTAAGGTCTCTCTCTCTCTCTCTCTCATATCAGAGTCTTGGAATTTCATCACTGGTATCAATGCTTTATAGCCCTATTTGTATGACTCTCTCTCTCTCTCTCTCTCTCTCTCTCTCTCTCTCTCTCCAACACACACACACACATCAGAGCCTTGGAATTTCATCACTAGTATCAATAATTAGAGATTTGAACCAGACCTGAGGAGTCTGCTTTAAGTAGCAGTGGGTCACAAGGAGGCCCAAAAGCTCTCTTAAACCACGGTTTAAGTAGTATCGGGTCACTTGGAGGCCGCCCAAAAACTCTCTTAAACCACTGTTTAAGTGGTATCGGGTCGCTTGGAGGCCGCCCAAAACCTCTCTTAAACCACGGTTTAAGTAGCATCGAGTCACAAGGAGGCCCAAAAGCTCTCTTAAACCACGGTTTAAGTAGCATCGAGTCCCATGGAGGCCCAAAACCTCCCTTAACCATGGTTTAAGTAGCGGTGGGTCACAAGGAGGCCCAAAACCTCCCTTAAACCAGACCTTACGCGTCTGATGCGACTCGAAAAGCTAATCGAATTGGCAACACTTCTTTTGCTCGGAAAATAGTTCTGGTAACGCTTTTTTTTTTTTTTTTTTTTTTTTTTTTTTACCTGATGCCAACCGCATCTGGAAATAAGTCACTCCTGAAATTAAATCAGTGCCGATCTCCTCTCTCTCTCTCTCTCTCTCTCTCTCTCTCTCTCTCTCTCTCTCTCTCCTTCCTACTCACATTCCTGCTGTGTCTAATCCCTCATCCCCCACCTTGATGGCGTCCCTAACTCCCTCCCCTCCCCCCTCCCCCACACGTTCCAGGATTCTCTTAGCTTAAAGTCCTTCACCCACCCTCACCATCCCACAGAGTATCATTTTTCCCAACTAGGGAGCTTGCGTCCTTAGAGTTTTTGAGTTTTGAGAGAGAGAGAGAGAGAGAGAGAGAGAGAGAGAGAGAGGAGAGATGCTGACATTAACGTTTTTTATGGCAGAATTGAATCTTCCCTTGATACTTCGATGGTGGTTACATATTTTTCACATGTAGGGGTTGGCATTGCGGTAACCGTAAAGTAATAATGATAATAATAATAATAATAATAATATTGCTTTTATTTATAATAATAATAGTAAGATTGGTAATAGAATAATAGACGTTGATGAGAGTAAAATTTACTGCTAACTTTGTCAATAGTTTTTTTTTATCATTAACACTTGCAGCAGCAAAACCGGAAAAGCACCAAAGTATGTCATAAATTCTCAGTGGCATAAATGATATATTTTTTAACCATCGACTATCAGAACTATGTAATTGAAGAGCAAAGTAAATGTCTTAGGGATACGTGCCTAAATTGATTTGTGAAAGCTTCGGCATAAGGCCGAAGAAAGGAAGGAGTAGGTAGAGAGATAAAGTAAAAGTTAGGAAACGGGTGCAGCTATGGGCCGAAAGGACGTTGCAAACAACCTCGAGTAATGCCTGCAGTGCACCACATGTGATGAAGTGACGGCACTAACTCCTCTACGGGTTAATTCCAAAGACCCATAGATCCTTCTGTGTTACTCACCTCAAAAAAGTAGTTCCTTGCTGAGCGAGTCGGTGACATGCTCGACTACCGATCTCATGGGTTCGGGAGCGATTCTCCCCCCCTCCCCCCCGCTCTGCCAACAAGGAATCAGAGGAGTTTATTTCCGGTGATAGAAATTCACTTCTTAATGCGGTTCGGATCCCACAATAAACTGTAGGAGGTCCCGTTGCTTAGTAACCAATTGGTTCCTAGCCACGTAAAAACATCTACTAATCCTTTGGGCCAGCCCTTGGAGAGCTGTTAACAATCAGCTCAGTGGTCTGGTCAAACTAAGATATACTTCACTTTTAACCTCAAAACCTGCTTTAATATAAACGTACCTTACCAGAGAGCTTATATATATATTAGCTGCCTCATTCAGGCATTTACTCATTACATATATAGGTGCCTTAGGCGCCCCTAATGTTCCCTCCTCAGTAGTAGTAGGTGCCTGCCCCTGGCAGGTAGAGAGTGTGCTCTGAGGAGAACAGACTACGACTGGCCGAAAGAGTCTCTTTTCAAAAGGCGAACCACCACCACCACCATCCGCAATCTTTTCCTTTCCTCTCGCCAGGAGGAGGAGGAGGAGGAGGAGGAGGAGGAGGTCATCGAGGAGTCACCGCCGCTTGAAAAGAAGACGGCGATTTTTGGAAAACTGGCGACTAAACGGTGCCTCCTCCATCATCGCGAAAATAAAAGGCAGCTGACGGAAAATTGCTGCTTTCCGATGAGAGAGAGAGAGAGAGAGAAGAGAGAGAGAGAGAGAGAGAGAGAGACGAGAGAGAGGGGGAGAGAGACTGTAGC
>NC_087219.1:15578342-15580842 GCF_015104395.2 Macrobrachium nipponense
CAAGGTATTATAGGCCTGCACACCCCTCCTAACCCCCCCCCCCCATCCCTTGTCTCCCCCATCCACCCCAAACAGATTTCGAGACCCTCTTTCCTCTGATACCTATTCTGAGGTATGTAGACCGCCCTTCCACCCCCCCCCCCCCCAAATCCCCCAAAATCTCCTCATATTCTCTTTAAGAAATGAACCATTATACGGTCAGGCAGGGGACTTTGTCCCATTAGCATAATTTCCTATCTAACGTCCATCACATTTCAACTTCTCTCCTCTCTCTCTCTCTCTCTCCTCTCTCTCTCTCTCTCTCTCTCTCTCTCTCTCTCTCTCTTTTAAGCTCTTGTCTTGCCAAAGCTGGATCTGGTTGTCTTGCCTTTTCGGAATTTGCATCCTTATTACCTTATGCGATATTATATAATATATATATATATATATATTATATATGTATATATATATTATATATATATATATATACACGCGACACAAGGTGTCCATAAAGTCTAATACCGTTCTTTGCAGTAAATACTTGTAATGGTACTGAGACTTTATGGCACCCACCCAATATATATATATATATATATATAATATATTATATATATTATATATATATATATATATATAATATATGTGTGTGTGTGTTTGTCGTGTTTTTCATACATGTTACATACATGCAGTAAGAAAGGATTGCTAAATTTCTTTAATTAATAACGGGGAAAGTAGCACACACTAACGATAGATAAGAGCGTGAAAGGGGCTAGAGATTTAGAGCAAAAGATGAAATAACCTTGTTAAATTTAACATTGACCCTAATCTAATTTTGGAGAGAGAGAGAGAGAGAGAGAGAGAGAGAGAGAGAGAGAGAGGCGCCAAATACTTTGAGTTTTTAATATTGACAGGCAGATATCAATATCGGTTTTAAAATGTTGATAGAGAGAGAGAGAGAGAGAGAGAGAGAGAGAGAGAGAGAGAGAGAGAGAGAGAGCGCCAATAATCCCTTTTTTTATTTGTCTATTGTATGTAAATTTACCTCCAGAAGTTAGAAGAGGATTTAGTACCGTATTATTATGGTGTTTTGTGGAGGAGGAGGAGGAGGAGGAGGAGGAGATGATAGGGAGATGGGAGGAGGAATGGAGAATGGGTAGATGGGAAGGTAGGAAATAGTGGGAGGGAGAGGATGAGGTGGCGTGAGTAGAAACGTTGGGGAGAGGATGAAGTAAGTGTTGGTAAGAGGAAGAGGTGAAAGAGAAGAAAGGATATAGAAAGAGTAGAAAAGGAAGAGAAGAAATGATATAGAAAGAGAAGGAAAGGAAGAAAATTAAGGCAAGAGTATGAAGAAGAGAAAGATGGAAGGCCTGTAAACGTTGGCATGAGAAGTAGAGGGATGAAGATGGAAGAGGAGGAAGTGGAAGAGGAATGCGGTTGATGGGAGGAGAAAGAAGACTGGAAGGGAAAGAGGATGAAAGGGGAAGGTGGAGATAAAAGGGCTTTTGGTAATGGGATCAGGAATAAACAAGGAGTGGTTCCTCCCTCTGATTCCTAAGTCGATCTAAGGTACAAGATTTTTTGTATTTTTAGGTTGTCATAATGGCTCTCTAAAGAGAGAGAGAGAGAGAGAGAGAGAGAGAGAGAGAGAGAGAGAGAGAGAGAGAGAGAGAGGGTAGGTTTGAATATTCAAAACAAAGACAAAAGGTTGGTGAATTCTATCCTTGACATTCAGACCGTTGTTATGAAGATGATATGATGACGGTGGCTTTCATGATATCTTAACAGTTTCGTTTGGAAAATTATATAATCAATTTGCCTAAAAAATGAACACCCACGGGCCAGAAGGAAGCATCTTTTTAGCAGAAACTTAATGAAATATCCTAAAATTTCAGGTATATGCAATATGTTTTAAGAGACAGAATTAAATTTTTAATTTCCCGTGCCACCTGTCTCGAGTGATTTTAGAACTATATTTGTTTATAAAATTTAGAAAACAAATTTTTTTTTTTACATTTAAGAACTGCTGTCATTTTTCAGTGCGTTGCTCCTCTTGTCGTCAGTTTGCTCTTTATAATTCTCTACGAAACTTGTAACATCACATTGATTCTGAAGGGTTTTAAAATCCTGACCAAAAATTATACTCGTAAGAAATAAAGGTAGACAGTGTCCATTTCCATTCAGCTTAATTTTGATAACATTTATATGCACATTGTCCTTTGGTACATATTGCTTTTGTTATTGTTGTTTGTTGGTTACCTGTTTGAAATTGCTATTAGTTTTATAATATATATATGTGTGTGTGCGTGTATGTATATATGTAAATTATAAACTTACATGTATATATATGATTAAAAAAATACATTAAAATTGGTAGTATTTTTCGCATTAAAGAAAACGTGATGGTTCCTCAACACTTTTAGTCATCACTCAGAAGACTTCCACCTAGAACATCTGAATCACTTATCATTATTATTATATGAAACCAGTATCGACCTACATGCCCTGACTCACGCAATCCAGT
>NC_087219.1:15585842-15593342 GCF_015104395.2 Macrobrachium nipponense
GCAATATCCTTTTGATAGTGTGGGTACCATATCATACTGCAATATTCAAGTGGACTACGAACATATGTTTTATAAAGCATAATCATGTGTTCAGCTTTTCTTGTTTTGAAGTGCCGTAACAACATTCCCATTTTTGCTTTACATTTTGCCAACAGAATGGCTATTTGATCATTGCATAACATGTTCCTATTCATCATCACACCAAGGTCTTTAACTGCTTCCTTATTTGTGATTGTCTCATTATTAGGTCCCCTATATGCATATAGCTTTCCTTCTCTGTCTCCATAATTTTATTGATTCAAATTTATCAGAGTTAAATACCATCCTATTTACCTCTGCCCAATCATATACTTTGTTAAGGTCTCTTTGTAGAGCGTTCCTATCTTCATCACAAGTAATTTCTCTACTTATTCTTGTGTCATCAGCGAAACTACTCACTACGAATCCTTAACATTACTGTCTATGTCTTCAATCATAATAACAAACAATATTGCAGCTAGCACCGTACCTTGTGGCACACCGGATATTACCTTGGTTTCATCCGATTTCTCCATCGTTTGCAATAACTATCTGTTTTCTGTTGTGTAAAAATTCTTTTAACCATCTTCCTACTTTATCTACGATATTTGTGTTTTCTAATTTTCTTTGCTAATATATTATGGTCTACTTTGTCAAAAGCTTTTGCAAAGTCTAGATAAACCACATCTGTTTCATTTTCCGCTTTTCATATTTTTGAATATGTTCTCACGGTGGACTAACAGTTGGGTTTGTGTACTTTTTCCGGGTACGAAACGTGTTGTCCTATATTAAACAAATTATTTTTTATTAAATGTTTCATAATATTTTTCTTCATTACCCTTTCATACACTTTCATAATATGTGATGTTAGACTCACAGGCCTATAATTACTTGCCTCTAGTCTTGATCCACTTTTGAAAGTAGGGGTGATATATGCTAATTGTGCTCATATAAATATGGGCTGTATCTACACTTTGTCTTAATAATATTGCAAGTGGCTTTGCGATAGAATGAACTACTTTCTTTAACAAAATAGCGAGGGGGACTCCATCCGGCCCTGCAGCAGCTCCATTTTTAATTTCATTAATTGCCTGCACAATATCAGCTTCATTAATATCTATGTCAGCTAAATATTCACTATTTTCGTCCCTTACTTCTATATCATATCTTCATTATCTATTCTAGGGGGGGTGAATCTCTCTTATATCGTCTCCGCCAGGTATGTTTGCAAATTTCCTTTTTTTCATTTCGTTAATCTTCCCTCAATTCTCAGAGGGCCTATTTCTATTCTTCTTTTATTCATCTTCTTCGCATATGAGTATAATAGTTTGGGGTTTTGCTTGATATTTAATAGGGTTTTTTCTTCCAAGTCCCGTTTTTCCATTTTCTTTTGATTGATTATAATCTTTTGTTCTGCATTTTCTATCTTACTTTTTAGTTCTATAACTTTCCATGCATTTTTTTCTTTTGCAAGACCTTTTTTTCCACTTTCTGATTTTTCTGGAACAAGATCCTTCTGTCTCTTGGTATGCATGAATGATGTTTATTTCTTTTCTTCTTCGGTATATATTTATCCACTATTTTCTCCAATATTTTATATAATATCTCCGTATTTACCCTTATGTCATCACTTACGAAAATGTTATCCCAATCTTTGTTTAATTCTTCATTAATTTCTGACCATTTTATATTTTTTACTGTAGAAGTTGTATTTTCCATATCCTTCCCACTTTTTCATTTCTTGCTTATCTCTTATTTTCACTTGCTTGGAAATGAACTGTTAATTCTATGACTTATGATCTGAAATACTCGCATTATAAACTATTATTTCTTTAACATATTCATCTCGTTCACAAATACTAGGTCTAAAGTAGTTTTCCTTTCTTGTTGGCAGGTGATTTATTTGTTGAATGTTGTATTCTAGTAGCCATATCTAATAGCTTTTCAAATTGCCTCTTATCTTCTGCACTACTATTACTCTCTTTTTATATGTATAAGTACAACCACAGTCTCCTATTCGTTCTTTCCATTCTACGAAAGGAAAGTTGAAGTCACCAGATAGGAGAATAGTCCAGTCCTTGTGATTTCTACATATATCATCCAATTTTTCAATTATTAAGTCAAACTCTTTAGTATTTAGGAGGTCTATATATTACTATGTTCATCAATTTTTCAGATTCAAATTCTACCGCTATTAGTTCACATTCTGAGTTACTATATTTCTCATATATTTTCCTTGTTTTCTGTCTTCCCCATATATTGCGGTTCCCCCTTGATTCCTTTTTTATTTTTTCTATCTGATCTATAAGTTGGAACCCTTTTATTTATTTGATCATCATTCCCAGTCTCTTGGGAATACCAGGTTTCACTTATATTCATTATATCTATTTCTTTTCATTTTGGGTTAGTTCTTCTAAGTACTCTATTTTTCTTTTTGAGTTACTCGTAACTAAACCTTGCGCATTCATCACTATGATGGTTTGCGTGTTTTTCTCCTTCATTTAATATTGGTAGTAATAAGGATTTTCCCATGTCTCTTTCCTGTTCTGGTATGTTGTTTCTTTTTTTTCATTTCCAGAAATTCTGACATTAAAAAATCCAACTTTTCCATAATATTTGATCTTCCTTCATCATAATTATTCATTTTGTGTCTGAATCTTGCAATTTTCTCCGTTTCTGCAATATCCTCTTGCATAATAAATACAGTTATTATCTCTTGAGTAGAATTTCGGAGCTGATGCTTTGAAATTTTTTGCTGACACTCTGCATATCTCATTGGTGGTTTGCTTTTCTCTTTTACCTGATATTCTTGATTTCTCTCTTTATTTGTTTCTTTCTTATTTTGGATTTTTATTACTTGGTTGGTTATTTATTTGATTATGATTCATGGCTACAGGGTGCATATATTTGCATTTTTTGTCGAACTTACATCCTTTTCCTTCTTTTAGGTTTTTACATATTTTTGGATGCAGATCTCTGCAATCATCCCCATAGCCATCTAAGTTATGCACATTTACCATATATTTTCATAGTTTTGACATACCTTAGGATGTTTGTAGTAACATCTTTCTCCAAATCTGCAATTCCCTCTTTTCAAAGGTTGCAGATTTTGTCTTTCTTGTCTATTTTTTCCTCTTTCCCGTCATTGTGTAGATCTGGGTAGAGCCTCTTCGGGATTTGCTCTTTTCTGTTGTCATATCGTAATATTTCTTCCGTAGGTATGCCTGCTTTATTGCCTCATATGTAGTATCAATGAGTATCTCTGCATCCATACTTTTATCTTGTTCTTTGTTTTCCTTATTTTTTTCTGTCATTTCATTTTTGTTTACTTCTCTTCCGTTTTCCTCTTTTTCTTCTTCTTCTTCCTCTTCCTCTTCTTCTTCATCCTCAACTATTTGTACATTCAATCTTGATTTAATAACATTGTCTATCCATGATAAGATATGTTGAACAAAAAATTCTTGTATCTTTTCTCAAATCTTGCATTACCTCAGCACACTGTGGATGGGTCGGAATGTTGCATGCACACATTTTCTGATTAGGTTTTGTGGATTGACTATGCTATACCAAACCTTACACAGTTTGCATGCTTTTGGCATTCTTTTCCTAATGCATCATTAGGATATTCACAAGATTCACTTTATTCATTTTCTTTGTCGGAATATGTTGGTTTATGTATATTTTCTTTATGAGTCTCTTGACCACTTGGATTTTATTTGGAACTTCTTCAATTATTTTCAAGATGTTTTCATTAGATTTGTTCCAGTTTGAAGGATTATATCCTTCTAATATATCTATGAATGCTTTTGTATCTTTTTGGTTAGGACTGTTGCTGATTTCATAGATGAGAAATGCCAGTTCCCTTCCTGCTACCTCATCGTATTGCGAATCTGCCAAGCAAGCTAAATTACGCCACCTCTTCCCGCAGTTGGAACTTACTGCCATCTTGTTTCTGATTTCAGTATTACACTTGTTAAAACTAACTTAGAAGACGCTTTATCCTACCTATTTTCACACTAATCTTATCACCGATAGTTCACGAACACTTCTAGATATTTCTCAAATTCTAGTCGTATGTTAAACTTGTGATATCTGTTGATTAATCTGACTTCACGCGGGTACGTCTCACCAAGCAAGATGGCTACTACGAGAGAGAGAGAGAGAGAGAGAGAGAGAGAGAGAGAGAGAGAGTGATTCATCAAAATGTCGACCATCATACCATTCTTACAAAAGAGAGAGAGAGAGAGAGAGAGAGAGAGAGCGGATTGCGAGATCGACCGGGGGGGGGGGCGGTTGCTCGACGATGTGATCGTCGCTCCACTGGGTCAAAACCATTCATCAAAAGCTTCTCTTTCTCTGGGAATTGGAGGTCGTATTTAAAAGCCGTGCAGAGACAGAGACAAATCTCGGTTCCAGTGTGTGTTAAAAGGATTTGCAAAGAATTGGATCGCCAGCGATATGCTTTTGCTTTTCGGTGGGTTGGGTCAGGTTTTGAAAAGGTCACATCACTCGCTTGATCGAGTTACATACAGTCTCTCTCTCTCTCTCTCTCTCTCTCTCTCTCTCTCTCTCTCTCTCTCTCTCTCTCTCTCTCAATATGAATAAATCAAAATTCTTAAGCAGTCTCCATTCTTTCTCATGAACTTGAATCGTATAGTCTCTCTCTCTCTCTCTCTCTCTCTCTCTCTCTCTCTCTCTCTCTCTCTCTCTCTCTCTCTCTCTCAATAAATAAATGAATAAATAAATGAATAAATGAATAAATAAATAAAATTCTTAAGCAGTCTCCATTCTCTCGCATGAATTTGGATCGTAAAGTCTCTCTCTCTCTCTCTCTCTCTCTCTCTCTCTCTCTCTCTCTCTCTCTCTCTGGGTGTGTATGTGTGTAATATATTTCTCTATTATTTATATTTGGAATTGCTGCTTTGTATTATTATTATTATTATTATATTATTATTATTATTATATTATTATTATTATTATTATAGTGATCAATAAAATAAAAAGTCAACCGTTATTTAATGCATTATTCTTCGTTAATAATTATAATTTAGTTGCCTCTTCTTTTCTCACTTACCAACTCCTCTTATCTTCCCTTTGTCTTCCTTCACCTTTTATCTTCCTTTGCTCTTTTTCTTCCTTTATACATCCCTTCTCTCTCTCTCTTCTCTCGATTTCTCTCTTTCTCCTACCTGTCCCTTTTCTCCGTTCTGTTCCCTACCTTGGATTCATCCTTCCCCTTTTTCCCTATCTCCTCAAGATTTTTTCTCGTCTCCAGTACCTTTATTCTAACTATTTCCCCTCTTTTATCATCCTTTCTACCTCTTTAGGCAACTCTTCCCCTCTGATTCTTCCCTTCATCTCTTCCCTCTTATTCCCTCTTCTTCTGCCCCATTCCGTTGTTCCTTTCCCGTTTATTCCTAAGAAATGAGTAAAAAAGAAAAAAATGGGGAAAAAATATCACTCTTAATTCTCCAACAGAAGCAAGTCGCCAACTGTTAGCAACTTTTCGTTCTTCTCCCATCGCCTCCTTCCTCCCCCAACACTCACTGAGAGGGAGGGAAGGTCATGCCCCTCCTCCTCTCTCCCATTTGAAGAAGGGTTTGAGGGTTCTTCTACCTCTGTGGGAGGGAAGTCTTCCCCAGTCCAGTAGAAAGGGAAGGGAAGTCATTTTTCTCTTCCCTCTGAGAGCTGCAAACCTCCTTGGGGAAGACAATTCCCTACCCTTCAAAGGGAATGAATTTACTCTTTAAAGGGAAGGCAGTTATTTCCCTTCCCTTATGGAGGAGATAAGGAGACGATTAGAGAGTCAAAGAGACGATTTCCCACCTTCCCCCTTAAAGAGAGAGAAGGAAGAACTCTCCTCCCTTATGAGGGGAAAACAATTAAAATTCAGTTCGCCTTCCCTCAAAAAGAAAGGGAAGCAGTTCCCTTCCTTTCCCCTTGGGAGATAAGAGAGAGTTCCCTTTCCCTCTTAAAAAGGGAGACGCTTCCCCATAGAGAGAGAAAGGGAAGAAAGTTCCCTTATCCCCTTAACCCTTACCCCCTTCAAAAGTGAGGAAGACGATTCCCCTCCCTCCGTCCTCTTTAGAGAGAGAAAGGGAAAGAGTAGAATTCCCCTCTCCCCTTGTGAGGGAAAAATAGACGATTCACCGCCCCTATCTTCCCCATAGAGAGAAGAAAGTTCCCTTACCCCCTTAAAAAAGTAAGGGAGACGATTCTCCGCCCTCTCTTCCCCTTAGCGAAAGGAAAGGAATTCCCCTCCCCCCCTTTGAGGGAAAAACAGCTGAAATTCCCCTCGTCGTCATCGTGTCCTTTCCCCCTCTCTCTGTGTTAGTCATCCCACCACGGCTTCCCAATTAATTACAGGACTTCTCGGACTCTCGGGAGGAAGTCCAATAAAGAAAGGAAGAGCCAGAAATAGAAAAGAAATGTCCGGCAGATACCCGGAGACGCACTCGCAGATGAAATACACTACGTAATTAGCTCCTAAAACCTCCGATAAGTGACTCTGTTTTGTGATGGGTGGTGTTGGTGTTGATGGGGGAGGGGCGGGGGAGGATGGAGGAGGAAGAGGAGGAGCAAGACCAGGAGGTGGAGGCAAGGTTGAGGTGGTGGTGGGGCGGGATGAGGAGGAACGCTGGTGAAGAGGCGAGGAAAGAGAATTGGTGAGGAGGCAAAATTTTAGGGACAAATAAGGCTGTTGACAGAGAGAGAGAGAGAGAGAGAGAGAGAGAGAGAGAGAGAGGTGCAAAAATGAGAGGGAAAATGTAAAGGCAAAATTGTGAGAAGGTAGAGAGAGAGAGAGAGAGAGAGAGAGAGAGAGAGAGTTGCAAAAATGAGAGGAAAATGAGAAGGCAAAATAGCGAGAAGTTAGAGAGAGAGAGAGAGAGAGAGAGAGAGAATCTCTATTTTCAATATGCATTGTGTATTCTACGAGGTAAATCACAGGAGAGAGAGAGAGAGAGAGAGAGAGAGAGAGAGAGAGAGAGAGAGAGAGAGAGAGAGAGAAAATAACCTAACCAACCTAATTTTAGCAAACTAACTTAAAGGTGGTAGTGATTTAAAGTTAGATGAGAAAAAAATAGTTTCTCTTATACTTTTAAATATTTTTTCATTTCAATGAATTCCTTTCAATAATTTTTCTGTGAAATATTATTTTTATTTCACTAGATTCCTTTCAATAATTCTTCAGTTTTGTCACCCACTTTCTCATTGTCTTTGTACTTTGAATAACATTGAAATGAACTGTTCAGTTTGTTCGAAAACCCATCAATCACAAGAGATTGATTGTATTTATATATACTCTAGTGTTCAAGATCAGTTAGCTCCATCTTCGCTTCGCCAACTTGGAGTCCAGACCTGAGGTCGATCCCAAGTGTGGGAAAGTGAGTGATACTTTTTTCCCATGAGAATTTTCACTGTGGGTTAAGCACCTGGTGTTTAGTCGGCTGTGGTTGGGTGAGCCGTGATGGAGTAGGGCTG
>NC_087219.1:15595842-15623342 GCF_015104395.2 Macrobrachium nipponense
CGAGTTATCAAATGTCTAGCGGGGCGGAATTTGCCCCGTTTGAACTATTAAAAGTGATGATATATTATTCTGCGTGTAAATGCGATGCCATGCAATTTATTATTTTATTGCAGACGGGAGGTCCAACTTTTCGTGGGAAATTTCGGAGCAGACGAGACGTTTCCATCCAAGTGAATTGAGTGAAAAGATATTTACATATTATTTAGCCTGGGTAAAGGTATCATGAGAGCAGTTAGCTAGTATCTATAATATATATATATATATAATACTATTATATATATATAATATATTAAATATATATATATAATATTTACGATTGTGTGTGAGTCTGTGTATGTCGAGAAAGATAGAGAATGTTAAAGGTGACGTAAAATTCAACACTATTTCTCAGACCAAACAGAGAGAGAGAGAGAGAGAGAGAGAGAGAGAGAGAGAGAGAGAGAGAGGATGGGAGGAGGGGAACAGAGAGAGAGAGAGAGAGAGAGAGAATTAATTAATTTTCATCATAAAAAATGGAGAAAGGTGTATAGACTAAAAGAATCATTCAAATTGCATTATTGCAGAGAGAAGAGATAATTAGGAAATGAGGCAGAGGATGAACTGGCTTAGTTGCAGCAAACGAGAGAGAGAGAGAGAGAGAGAGAGAGAGAGAGAGAGAGAGAGAGAGAGAGAGAATTTAATTAATTCGGGAGGTTAATTTTGTTTTAAATTGGCCTCCACTTGTCTGAAGTCAATTAGAATTCTGTGGAATTTTGAATGAATTCAAAAAATGAAAATGTGGTTTTAACATGAGGGCCGTTCTGTTTATTAATTCAAAAGAAACCGAGACGGCTGAGGCTTTCCCGGGAACACCGAAGAAGGTAGAGGATTCCACATTCTGGAATTCTGTGATATTTTGTTTTAAGATAAAATAAGAATAAGGCGTCATCCGACCTCTAGCTTACTCGAGGCGCGTGCTAAAATCTACGGTCAAGTAGAGTGTTATTTTTTTTCACCAACGATAATTAAAATAAATGCGTTCTATTTTACTAGAAATAATTTTTCGTTGCTGTTTAACATGCACATTATTTATTTTTTACATATTCATTCTAATAATTGAAATATAAATATCCTCTTTCATTTTTTTCTCTCTCTTTTACTGTACCTCCGTTCGTATTCTTTCTTCCATCGTACTCTCCACCCTCTCCTTACAATTGATTCATAGTGCAACTGCTCGGAGGTTTTACTACCATTACACCTTTCATACCTTTTTAACTGTCGATTTCCGTTTCAGCGTTGAGTGACCTCATAGGCTCCAGTGCTTGGCCTTTGGCCTAAATTCCAAATTCTATCCTTCTGTCCATATTCTATCTATCTGTCCATAGACAGGGCTCTAATGGATGTTGGGAATGGCGACATGGAATGTTCAGGAGGCAGATTCCCTATTGGTCCACCTCCCACGGTGACAGTATTTGGTCTGGAGACAATTAAACTTTATTTTCTCTCTGGAAACATTTCCCCGAAATTCATTTACATGGTTTTTTAAACATGTCCTCTTTTCATTCATTTTCGTTTGAATTTCTCTAGTTTTTTAAAAGATGTCCTCTTTTCATTTATTTTTTTTGTTTCTCTCTGGAAACATTTCCCCGAAATTCATTTACATGGTTTTTTAAACATGTCCTCTTTTCATTCATTTTTTCGTTTGAATTTCTTAGTTTTTAAAAGATGTCTCTTTCATTTATGTTTTTTGTTTTCTCTCGGAAACATTTCCCCGAAAATTCATTTACATTGTTTTTTTTTTTTAAACATTTCCCTCTTTTTCATTCATTTTTCGTTTGAATTCTCTAGTTTTTTTAAAAGATGTCTTCTTTTCATTCATTTATTTTTTGTTTCTCTCTGGAAAACATTTCCCCGAAATTCATTTACATTGTCTTTTAAACATGTCCTCTTTTCATTCATTTTTCGTTTGAATTTCTCTAGTTTTTTAAAAGATGTCCTCTTTTCATTTATTTTTTTTGTTTCTCTCTGGAAACATTTCCCCGAAATTCATTTACATTGTTTTTTAAACATGTCCTCTTTTCATTCATTTTTCGTTTGAATTTCTCTAGTTTTTTAAAAGATGTCCTCTTTTCATTCATTTATTTTGTTTCTCTCTGGAAACATTTCCCCGAAATTCATTTACATTGTTTTTTAAACATGTCCTCTTTTCATTCATTTTTTGTTTGAATTTCTCTAGTTTTTTAAAAGATGTCCTCTTTTCATTTATTTATTTTGTTTTGAATTTCTACAGTTTATTCCCAGAATTCTCCTGATAAGCTTCCACATGTTTAAATTTGTTCTGTTTCCCTTCACAGGTAAGTGATGGCGACATTTGTACGGTGATCACTTGTGAGTAATTATTGTTTTGAGTTTTGTTTAAAGAAAAATCGAGACACTTTAAAAATTGTGTTTTACATGAATTTTAATATCTTAATTTTAGGATGGATTCATGTTATGGTGTGGGTGATATTATATTTGGTGTGCAAATTTTACTTTATTGGCAATGAATTTTTTTATATATTTTTTATATATTTTTTTTTTAAATCAGTCCATTCTCTGGTCATCGTGATGGTGTCTTAGCGTATATTGTCACTGAAAATACAGTGACTCTCTCTCTCTCTCTCTCTCTCTCTCTCTCTCTCTCTCTCTCTCTCTCTCTCTCTCCATTTTGTATGGCTAATCACCCGTTTGTTTATATTGATTATCGGAGCTAATTAGGCATTTGTTTATTTGGAAGTAATCAGGCGTTAGTTGTTTAATTGAACGTAAATGATGTTCGGGTTTAATATAATTGATATAATTGTATTTCAGTTTAGGGTTAGGGTAAGTTTTCGGTAAATTCTCTCTCTCTCTCTCTCTCTCTCTCTCTCTCTCTCTCTCTCTCTCCTCGCAGTTAATTAGAGCGCTTGATTTAACAATGATAATGACCGTGTTCGATTCCTGACTGAGATGGGATGATTTAAAGCTCGATCAGTTAAACCCGTTGTGCGCTATTGACCTTAGCGATTTATGATGTACCTGGTAGTTGGTCGATTGGGGTCGGACGCGTCGATACACTTTAGAAGATCAAAAAAAAAAAAAAATATATATATATATATATATATATATATATATATCTATATATATATATATATAATACAAGCAGGTCTTTCAGAATGGGTCAGGCGCACTTTTATTCTTTCACCTGCCCCACCCTCCAATAACCCCCCCCCCCCCAGCCGACATAACACCCCCTCTCCACGCCACTCTCCCCCCCCCCCCTACCCCCCACAAACGCTCTTCACCTTACCAGTCAAGAAAAGGTGTGACCGGTCAATATTGGGCCGTGATTCTCTCTCTCTCTCTCTCTCTCTCTCAGCATATGAATTATTAATGCGAAGTAACTTTTTGATGTTGGCGAGGATTCCGATGAAAATGAAAACAGGCGATGTGGGAGTAGCGTTTTCTTTTACCTTTCTCCTACTTTCTCCTCTTCATATCTTCTTTTTTTTCTCTCATTTCATTTCCAGTTGAGCCATTAGACTAACTGAAGGAGTGTGAGACTTCGTTTTTTTTTTTTTTTTTTTAAGCTTTTCTGTTGATGGTCATGTATGAGTTTGTTTGTTTGTTTTTTTCACGGTGTAAGGCGTTTGTTCAATGAGATTTTGTGTATGTGTGTTTTTTTAATACCTGTGTGTTTTTTATGTCATCGTAGTTGGTCATATTTTTGTGACTTTGCTTGTAAGTTTCGATCTCCAAACTAAGGTCATCATATTAGAGGTTCAAGGTCAAATATTTACTATAATAATAATTATAGTAACAATAATTCAGCACAAGCCAGAATAGGATAATTCTTATTATTATTAATCTCGTAAGATAGACATAATGTTTACCATATTTGGGATCGAACCGAGGACCTCTACTGTGAGAAGTTACGAGTTGTGCTCTCGATTGGGTTCGATCCCAATGTGAGTAGAAATTGTTATTATTATTATATATTTTTATTTTTTTGCTCGCTTTTTCTGCAGGAAGAAATTTTTAAGTAATTATTTTTCAGTGCCGTCTATCTGTTGAACTGAGCACTTTTTTATTAAGGTGTTTTTTTCATGAAATAATAAATGTGTTGGGAAAATAAAACCATTACTCTAAAGTGATAAATTTGTTTTATAAAGGAAATATTTATCTGATGAAATATGAACCATGTAGAGTTTGAAAAATAAAAGCAACTGACTTTCCGCAAAATTCACATTTTTTTAAAATTTCAATTTTTAGGTTTTTAGATCTTCGAAAAGTAAAGATTTTTTAAAAAATCCTAAAATATTTTAGCTACTTGTATAAGGTCGACCAAACTCCTAAAAAGAACGAAAATAAATATTAGAAATGAAAACAAGCAGTTTCTAAAAAAAAAATAAGTTTCTATGATTCATTGAGAACTTTAAATATTTTATGAAAAATACGGAGGTATTTTTATTTATGAATATTTGTAGGATCCAAAAAATGATTGAAAATGATTTTTGGGAATAAATAAAAAGAAATGAGTTCGGGAGAAAATCGATAAAACTCCAAATTGAAATAAGACCCTTTTTTTTATAGAGTCGAAAATATTTTATAGAAAACTGAAAGGAAAACCTGGGAGTACAAACACGGGTTCTGACGCTGCGCAATAAGTTAAATAAAAAAGAAACGGCGAGCGCAGCAGAAAGTGGAAGAAGAAGAAGAAGAAGAAGAGGAAAAAATATTGGAATTGAAGTCCAATATTCCAGGAGTGCGCATTCTGCCTCATAGCCCTCGAAAAGGAGTCTCTGTTTTGACATATTTCACCTCCCCCACCCCCCTTTCATCCCACTTACCCCTCCCACCTACCATTCTCCCACCCACTTACATACCCCTCCCTCACCCACTAAACTCTCTCGCTACCCCCTCTTCAACACCCCTCGTTTGTAAGGAGACGTTTCAGGAACGATAGTGGATGTTTAAGGGGAGGGTGTTTTTTTTTTTTTTTGGGGGGGGGAGGGAGGGGGTTGTAGTTGGAAACGTTTTGACTTTCTCTCTCTCTCTCTCATCTCTCTCTCTCTCTCTCTCACTGTTATAAAAAAGAGGTATTATGGAGGTTTCTGTTATAAAACTTTCACTAATTTTAAATGAAAAATCACTTGCTTGCGCAAGCACAATATATAGTATATATCATATATATATGTATATATATATATATATATATATATATATATATTATATATATGTGTGTGTGTGTGTGTGTATGTATATATATACACTATATATATACACATATTTTTTTTATTGATAAAAACACTATTAGTTTGAATCCAAGAACTCTCTCTCTCTCTCTCTCTCTCTCTCTCTTTCTGAGTATGTGTGTGTATGCGCGTTTCCCGGCCTTTGGGCTGGAATTCCTAAGTCGAAATTCGAGTCCGGAACGCTGGAAACGGTCTCTCTCTCTCTCTCTCTCTCTCTCTCTCTCTCTCTCTCTCCTTCCTTTACCTGCGCAGCGAGAGAGCCCGACAGCGATATCTGGGTCCAGGCGAAGAGACGAAACACAAGGGTGGAATGCTTGATTCAAAAGCAGCCCATTTCTCTCTCTCTCTCTCTCAATCCAATTATTGTGAATTTTATGTAAATAATTTATATTGTAATGTAGCAGAATAACCATTTTATAATGGAATAAAGGTTTTTGACTTTGACTGACTTTGGACTTTGATCTCTCTCCTCTCTTCTCTCTCTCTCTCTCTCTTGACCTATTCCTCCTCCTCCTCTTTCCCCCACCCCTAGCCCCGCCCGTACACTCTCTTGACTACCTTACCGTTTCCTTATACGTATGCCTTTTATCCGATCTTTTATCTTGTCTTTACCCTTTCGTCAAAGA
Organism: Macrobrachium nipponense; assembly: GCF_015104395.2. NCBI lineage: Eukaryota > Metazoa > Arthropoda > Malacostraca > Decapoda > Palaemonidae > Macrobrachium > Macrobrachium nipponense. The sequence goes on from NC_087219.1 coordinate 15,601,721, forward strand.
TGGGTGAGGGGAGAGTATAGCTATTTTCCTCCTGCCCCCACCTTCCTCCTTCCCCTTCCCCCCCTCCCCCAACTCCCTTTCCTTTTATCTTATCTTAACCCCCCTCGGCTAAGGGGTGGGGGTGAGGGGGTAGGGGAGGGGGTAAAATTTCGCGAGTTTTGCCTTCGGGCTGCAATGCGGAAGCGGGAATAAGGAGGAATTTCACGTCAGTAACACAAAGGTAAACTTCCAATAGATGAATGCTGGACTGGACTTTGAGACTCTCTCTCTCTCTCTCTCTCTCTCTCTCTCTCTCTCTCTCTCTCTCTCTCTCTCTCTCGGTATGGGAAGCAGCCCTTAAATTCAATCCTCCACAAGAACGCGCCGAGGCTACAGACATTTAGCTTTGTTTTGGCAGGTACAGTCGACTGAACTTGCTTACCACTGCGTCATCTGGCTACGAGAGAGAGAGAGAGAGGAGAGAGAGAGAGAGAGAGAGAGAGAGAGATAATGTGTTCGTTGTTTGTACAAATGAAGAAAGGAGAGTGTGTGTATATGTAGAGCACCAGTGTGTAAGTGTATTTAGAATTTGAGAGAGAGAGAGAGAGAGAGAGAGAGAGAGAGAGAGAGAGAGAGAGAGAGAGAGAGAGAGAGAGATGGTTTAGTCAATGTGTATGTTTCTGGAAACAAAACAAAAACAATAACAAAAGCGAGAGATGTATGGGGTTTCTTTGAGTATGTTTGTGTAAAAAGTGAGGTTGAACCATGGTTTGTGTGTGTGTGTGTGTTGTGTACAAAATCAGACTGAGCGACACACACACACACAAACACACACACACACACACACACACACACACACACACACACGCCCTCGCAGATTTCGGGCGGAAACGCGGGCTGAAACAGCTAATGTGGCCTCTTCAACGTAATTCCTGGGTGATTGCATTTGTTAAGGCACTGAGTTGCTCCGCTACAAGCATTCCTAAAGTGATTTTGAGTTTGGGCTGCCTAACGGCCCTTGCATCTCAAATAGAGAGAGAGAGAGAGAGAGAGAGAGAGAGAGAGAGAGAGAACGAACCGGGTCTGTAATACTGTAGTACATAGAGAACAGTATGGGTAGTAGGCAAGCAGGCGCGTTCACAATCAGAAACATATACGCAGTGATACACGAAGGAAGAAAAACTGAGAGAGAAAAAAAAAACTTCCTTTTTGGAAACAGGTTCCTCCTTTGTACCCCAACGGGGTGGTAGGGCTGGGGTAGGTTGGGGGGATGGGGGGTGTTTAGAGAATCCGGGCTGCTACTGCTACTTACGTGTTTATGCAACGTTACGGCGACTCGGGCTTTTAGTTATAAAGCGCGCTACTTAAGCTCTGCTACTGAAGCTGTTAGATTAACCATGACTATTTTCAAAAGCACCTTTTGAGGCCTTATCGACGGGAGAGGGGTGGGGAGTGAGGGATGGGAGGGAGGGGGGAGGGAGGGAATGTGGGAGAGGGAAGGGGAAGGGGGAAAGATAATCCCTTAGCATGAGCCGATGAAACATATGCAATTCGTGTCCAGACACGTCTGAGGATCAGCCCTCCTCCTTGGATGCTGCTATGACTTGGGGCCGTCTCCTCTTCAATGGCTGGATGCTTCCTAAAGCATGTGGAGTGTGGTTCCCCCCCCCCCCCCCCCCACCCCCCCCCCCCCACCCCCCCCCTCCAATGCTTATGTCAGATAGCAGCAGCGATGTAATGCTTGTAAAGGGGGGGGGGGGGGGGGGGGGGAGTCTTCTAGCCTAATAATAACTTACTGATGCTGTTCTTATTTCTTTATCCTTTTATTATTATTATTATTCAGATGAACCCTATTCATGTGGAACAAGCCCACACAGGTGTCATTTGACTTGAAAATGAAGCTTCCAGTTATTATTATTATTATTATTATTATTATTATTATTATTATTATTATTATTATTATTATTATATTGTGCAGAACATGATCCCTATTTATATAGAACAAAGCCACAGGGGCTATTGGCTTGATATTCAAGCTTTCCAAGATTATTATTATTATTATTATTATTATTATTATTATTATTATTATTATTATTATTATAGTGCTTACGTTCTGCGTATGTAAATAATCCGTAGGTAAGGTAATGATGATGACATCATTAGTACTACTACTGTTGGTTGTTGTTGTTGTTGTTGATGTAAATAGGAACTCTGAAAAAAAATAAAAATAAAAAGTTACACTGAACTTCACATGATAATTTTTCAGATCATTTTCATCTGTATTGAACTCAACCCCGGAGATTATAGAGACCAGCTTGCTTTGGCCATTTCTTCTCTCCTCCTCCTCCTCCTCCTCCAGCCCTAAGCATCTTGTACTAGAACCGGATCACATCCATAAATCCGGATCAGGAGCCTTACCGGTGACACGTGCATTGCCGTCCGCATTAAAACATTTGACGTCGGTCGGGCCTTAATAGTTACAAATGGAAGGTGCGGTTGTGAGGCTCCGCTGAGGAGGATGGAGGAGGAGGACGAGGCCGAAGATGACGGATCCTGCTGTGCGTCAAAGAAAACGGCGATCTTCACATTTTTTAAAGAAAATGGGCACGGGATTGACGATCACCATTGGCCCGGTCGGTGTCGACGCCGCGGAAACCAGATTGGTTCGATGCATTCAACTTAAGTCTTTGTTTGCTTATAATGTTAACAGTGAGATGGGATAGTCTTTTATTCTCAAACGATGAGGGGACTTTGTATTTAATTATTTAAATGACAAGTAACGAGAGGAGAGACTATCTCATTCTGAAAGATTTGAGTGGTACTGTTTCAATGGTAAATGACTTTAATGGGGTATTTTCAGTAGTGCAAGACTTTAGGTGCTTCTTATATAGACTGGTGAGGATGTAGCATGAGACCGAGAGGCACGTTTATGTGTAATATTTCGACGAACAAAACTCAATTAAAATGTAAGTAAAATAAAAATTTCGGCCGTTTCTGCACGTTTACATTTGTGCTTTTAAAGTTTGATATTTGTTGTAGGGAGTCATGAATCGTAGAAAGTAATGCATCGCTGGTTAAAATTTATAGTTTTTCTGTATACCAGCAGTTATTACATTTGATGCTGAGCACTACGTGATTGAAAACGGTATATACAGTGTGTATATATATATATATATATATATATATATATATATATATATATATTTATATATATATATATATTTTTTTTTTTTTTGATTTTTTTTGTTTTTTTTTTTTGGGGGGTCACTTCTGCATGCGCAATACTTTTACATTTACAACTAAAAACTCTCATCTATCAATTTATATCGAATTGAATATGCCTTGGGAATCATTTACTGCCAAGAAGAATTATAATTAAAAAGTGCATTCTTGCCCTGGCCAGTAGTATATACTATATTTATATACAATCTCTCTCTCTCTCTCTCTCTCTCTCTCCTCTCTCTCTCTCTCTCCTCTCTCTCTCTCAGCCACCGGGTACCTCAACCCATTCCTTTTCCCCAAAACTGTCTCTCAGGCGGTCCTTCTTGAAAAGCAATGCTGAAATCCGACGCCCCAACTACTACTTGAAGTGTCTCCTTTTATTGGACATGTCCCCGCCCTCCTCCCCTCCTCCCTTTTCTACCTACCTCGCCCTCAACCTCCTCCTCCTCCTCCTTCCTGGTTGTGTCTTCACGCCCGCCATTGTGGTGGTGTTCTGTTACTAAATATTACTTCACCTTTTTTTTCCCTCCCTTTCGAAGTTTGTTCTCACTCCCATATTGTGTTCGGGGGTCCCCCCCGCCGGCCTTTCTCTCCCCCTTCTTACGCCGCGTACATTGACCAGGCTAATTCATATTCGACAAAAAGCAACAAGACACTTTTGTTGTGGTCCCCTTCCACGGGGTCGTCGGTAGGGGTTCATCCTAGGGGTCCCTCCCTCCACAAAGCCACCCCCCCTCCCCTCCTCCGCCCCCACTGGTCTCCTTTCGCAGGGCCCTGCCTTTGGAGTTTCTATAGGAATTTTTTAATAACACTAATTATTATAGATACTTTTATGTAGGCCCGTGGCTAAATACAATCACAGAAGGACCCTCCGTGGTTATTCCTTTCCGTAGGAACCATAAAGGTGTCCTCCAAAGCCCCTGCCACGGGGTCATCTGTAAGGATTTTACTGTAGACCTTTCATAGATATCCCACTGGATCTTCTGTAGGATTTCTCTCAGAGGTATTATTCATAGGACGCTGCATCCTAGACTTGACCGTGTAGTAGTATTTTCCTATAAGACCCGGTCCTTGGGAATTTTAAAGAACACACTCCTCTTATATTCTGTAAGACGCCACAAGACCCTGCTGCTAAGGATTTTGGATAAAGACCTCGACAGGTACTATCCTCTTCAGGACCTAAATGGGATGCTAATTCCGTGGGACCCTCCGTATACTGGTGAAGTTTGGTTATTTGAGATGAGGCTTTGCCAAAAGGTCTGGGACAAGTCAGTAGACAGTATGGCTCTTTTGAGTGAGGTGGGCAGTAGTATAGTGAAACTTAGTGTAATTTTATCTCTTTGTTTCTTCTTCTTTCAAGTTTACTGACTTTTTTTTTTATTAAGCTACTCTTCTTCAGAAGGATGGGTCCGGAGACAAATGGGGCAGTATTCACTGTCACATTTGTGCTTTTACTGCTGAGATTTGGATGAATCCCTTTCACCGAAAACTTCAGCTACAAACCTCCCCCCCCCCCCCCCCCCCACCCCCCCCCCCCCCCCCCCATTCCCCAATTCACATTGCACCATTCTCTCCCATCTTGCACGCACTCACGAACTTCCTGGATGTTCAGACCTTTTCCAGTAGCTCCTCCACCCCATCTATGGGCACTTATGGATATTCATCTCCTCTTCCCTCCTAACACTAGTGATTGATACTCTTTTCACTAAACTGTCTTCGTCCATTCTTTGCACTTCACTAAACCACCAAATAAGAAAATAGAGCAGCCTTTTTTTTTCACCTACACTACCCTTTTCACCACTTGTGTGAATTTCTATATTTGCTCCCCATTTCAATTCTTCTTACTCTACATTTACTTCCAGACCATTCGTTTCGGCGGCTTCAAAGTGTTCATCCTTTTGCACTCAGCGTGTCCACATATCACTTAATTTCATATAGAAATTATTTAATATTACTCTTATTAGTAATATAAATCTTTAACTTCAGCGTGATCCATTGGCATAACAAAATATCAGTTATTATTGTTATTATTGTTATTGTTATTATTATTATTATTATTATTATTATTATTATTATTATTATTATTATTGCTTTTGTTGTTGTAAAAACGTACGTCATGGCACGCTCCTTTGTGTCTTGTGCTTCGTCTCATCTTTCCCCTATTGTTGGTTTATGATCTTTTGATTCGGTTTCCGCCTCGTCCCCCATCATTATCTTCCGCGTATCTCCTTCATTCGCTTCGTCAACGTCGCTTTTCTTATCTCTTCCTTCCTCTCTCTCTCTCTCCTCCGTCCTTCATTTCCGGTCCTTTTACTCTCCGTTTTGATTATCGCGGAAACAGGGGGCGGCGAAAGGAAGGGGAAGTAGAAGGAGGGAAGGAGGGGACGGTAGGTTTTATAGGAAGAGGGAAGGAAGGAGGGTAGGTGGTATAGGAAGAGGGGAGGGGCTGGAGGGTGAAGGGCTGGAAGGAATCGAGATCGAGTAAGGGGGAAGATGGAACTATAGAAGAAGGTAAAAGGTGCTGTTGATGGGATGGGTGAGTGAGTGAGTTGGGGGATTGTAAGGAAAGGTGTACGTAGGATAGAGGGAGGGGTATATCTAGAAATGGGCGTAGATGGAATCAGGGATCGCGTATCGGCCTTGGGTAGAATGAGGGAGTGGCACATGAAGATGAAGGAATGTAGATTGAGGGAAAAAGGGTACTAAGTGGCAAATATTAAGGAACCAGAGGAACTTGCCGACTGACATGCTCGTGGAGTGAGGGAGGGGAGGGAGTGCCCAGTAGGCAGATGGAGGAGAAAGAGGGAGGAGGATTCCCTCCTCAGTGATCAAAATGACAGAAGTTGGAACTCTCTTAGCACTCGTGCAGAAGTCATCCTAGAAATAGCAGAAGTGATGAGCGATTCCAGATACTTGAGAAGAAGAGAAGGCATCGTTGAAAGAGTAAGTAAATCCAGTCGTCCTGGAAGCGGCTGAATGACGAACCATTTCTGGAAGAAGAGAAGGCATCGTTGAAAGAGTAAGTAAATCCAGTCGTCCTGGAAGCGGCAGAAGTGACGAACCATTTCTGGAAGAATAGAAGGCATCGTTGAAAGAGTAAGTAAATCCAGGTTATTCCATCAGAAGTCGAAGTCGTCCTGGAAGTACATAATGATGAACCATTTCTGGAAAAATCGTTCTGGAAGCTGGAAGCAAGGTAACCAATCCAGGTTACGCCAGCAGGAGGCGAAAGCCGTCTTGAAGACAGCGAGAGTGATGGACCATTCCAGGAACTAGGAAGTCGTGCTGGAAAAGGCAGAATCCAGACAATTCCAGGCGATTGGAAAATAAAAAACTAATGGGGAATAAGAGGAGGAGATGGAAGAGGTAGGTGTGAAGGAAAATCTTATGGGGGGTGATGTAAAGAAAGATTAAGGGGAAAGGGGAGGGGAAAGCTTGTGTAGGGGGTAGGATGGTTGGAGGGGGGGAGGGGGGGTTGGCTGGTGGCTATAAGTATAGTATGTCCTGCCGAGGTTGGGTAACTTTGCGGCCTTTTGGTTTTGCCTTTGGCCGTTGGGGGTAACTTGAGACGGGCCGGATGAGGTATTGTGGGTAACACAGGAGGAAGGAGGAGAGGAAGAGGAGTAATAGTAGGAGAAGGAGAGGAAGAGGAAAGAGGCGAAATTGAACGTAGGAGATGATGGAATAGGGGGAGGACCTGCGAACAAGGATATTTTACCGGTACTATCATCATAGTCGCTACTCTTGAATTTGAGTGGCCCTCTCTTGCTCTCTCAGATGCGTAAAACCTACCGCAGGGATCTCTCTCTCTCTCTCTCTCTCTCTCTCTCTCTCTCTGCTCTTCTCTTCGTTCCTTCCTCTCTCTCCTTCCTTCTCCCTCTTCTTCCTTCCTTCCCCTTCCCCTTTTTCGTTCCCTTGGGCTTGGGGCTCAATAGAAATCATTTTCAGAGCCAGGGGTGTAAGGGGAGAGCGGGGCTAAGTATATGCCCAATTGAATCTCTTCTTGGGTGACGGGAGAGAGGGTGAAAAAAAGGGTGATGAAATGATTTGGAGGGGTGAACATTGACAGCGGGGTGAAAGAAGGTGCTTATTGGTGCATTCATGCGTTCTTGTGTGTGTGTGTGCGCCTGTGTTTGTTTGTGTGAACCCTCTTCTTGTATTATATATATATAATATATGAATAATTATCACATCACCGTGATTCATATAAATTATTCGAGCTACAAATGTTCCTTTAATATCTAATTCGCTCTAACTCTGAATTAATATATTTTCATATGTGTAAACCAAAGGGGAATTTTTTTAAGTTGATACCTAATATTTTCGTCCTCTCGTGGGTTCGAACCACCGCCCAGCGGACAAGAGAAGAAATCGATTCGGCTAACAAGTGAGGTTATAAGTTTATACCGACTCCGACCTTACAAATCACCGTCGAACTATTATCAACTAAAAAAATTCCCCTTCGGTTTACATATATATGAAAGTATATTCATTCCGAGGTAGAGCGAATTAGATATTAAAGGACATCTGTAGCTCGAATATATATGATATATAAATATGTATATATATATATATGATATATATATCTGTATTGTGTGTGTGTACACTGTGTATACATATATACATTACATACATGTATAATCTCCAGCGTCTCATAACGAAACCTCGTAAGCCAAGCAACGCATTTACCATCATCAGCCTTCCTTCCCTCAGCTAAGTGCTATCGCAGATAGCGCCGAACTGATAACGGCATCTTAGGGAGAAAAGATACAGGATTGCGTTCATAATGCAAGTTGCGTGTTGCAGAGGATGGATGGCGTAGTGTGCACGTTGAGAAATGGCGAGGAGGTAGGTGATGATTATTATTCATTTCTTTTTCTTTTTTGTAGCTACAATGTTTTCGTATGGAGGTCTTATATGAGATTATTATTATTATTATTATTATTATTATTATTATTATTATTATTATTATTATTATTAATTATTATTATTTATTATATATATTATTACCTTAGTGTATTTTGGATTTGTTTCTGTATTTGTATGTTGACTGAAATAGACATTTCTTGTTAGACAATGTCAGAAGTGTGTTGCTTTCCCAGTGTCTGTCTGTCTGTCTCTCATGCCAGCATCATCATTATTATTATTAATATTATTATTATTGTTGTTGTTGTTGTTGTATAAAACCAATCATAATTTTGTTGCTAACAAAATATTCATTATTATTATTATTATTATTATTATTATTATTATTATTATTATTGTTGTTGTTGTTGTTGTTGTTGTTGTTGTATAAAACCAACCATAATTTTGTTGCTAATATAAAATATTAAAATTTTGGCCTCCCGTGGGATCGAACCGGCGGACATTTTGCTAATGAGGCGATTGTCTAAGCGCTACTTCACGACGAGGGAGGGGAAATTTATCCCGTGTTATCACTTTTTTTTCTGTAATTTAATTTTTTTTTCTTATTTTGGCATCTTTCCAAACAAGACTTCAATAGACTGTAGTGATAGATTTTCTCCCACACGTCTCCAGAGGAAAAAATATGATGCTCCAATGTCTTGTTTTTCTTCCGGAAAGAAAATGATTTTGGAAGTCGTTGGCTGTGATTAATCGAGAAGAAAAAAACTCCTAAATGTTTTTTTTTATGGGGTAGGGGAAAGGTGGGGGAATATGTGTTTGTGTGATCGGTTAAAAAGAGACGAGTCTTCAACATGAAAACGATGAGTTTAGTAGTGTGTCTTGAAATGTGAAAATCTCCAAGACCATGTTTTAATGATCTGTTTAAGAAAATGATTCTTTAAAAAGCGTTTTAAGGATCCTTTGGCCTTATAAAGATCCAGAAAAGGGTGTTTTAATGATACTTTGACCTTGTAAAGATCCTGAAAAGATGTTTTAAGGATCCTTTGACCTTGTAAAGATCCTGATGTTTTAATGATACTTTGACCCTGTAAAGATCCTGAAAAGATGTTTAAAGGATCCTTTAACCTGGGAAAGATCCTGAAAAGATGTTTTAAGGTTCTTTGTCCTTGTGAAGGTCCTGAAGAGAATGTTTTAAGGATCTTTTCAACTGACAAGGATGCTAAATTAATGCTTGTTAAGGCCCTCCTAGACACGTAGGTCAATCCCTAAAAGCTCTTTGTTATCCTTTGGAAGCAGAGGATCATTCGGATCGTGAACTTAGTTTAAGAAAGGAGTTTATTGATCTCTTGATGTGCTAGGATTTCTTAGTCATGTTTTGAAGGATCCTACAAGGCAGTATTTTAAGAATCACCTTGTTAGGATCGATCGTAAAAGGCAAGAGTTTAAGTATCCCTTTGTCCTGCTAGGATTCCCTAAAATCATGTTTTTAAGGATCCTAAAATTCCATAGGATCTTGTATTTAGGGATCCTAGAAGGCATGATTTTAAAAATCCCTTTGTCCGGCAAGGATTCCCTAAACATCATGTTTTAAGGATCCCAAAAGGAAGAGTTTTAAGAATTCCTTTGACTTCCTAAAAATCCACAAAATCGTGTTTTTAAGGATCCAAAAAGACGCGATTTTAAGAATCCCTTTTTCATCCTTTGATTCCCCAAAACTCATGTTTTGAAGGATCCTAAAAGACGTGATTTTAAGAATCCCTTTGTCTCGCTAGGATTTCCCCCCCAAAAAGCACGCTTTTAAGCATCCCTTGAAAGCGACCGGATCCTGCAAAGCAGGTTGAAAATCATCCTGGATCTATCAAAAAAGGCCATCAAGATTTGAAAACAAGCGTTGCCTACGATCCCTGGGACATGCAAGATATCCTTCGAAAGGAGGCTGCTGCTGCTGGTACACACCATGCTTTAAGGATCCCCCGAACACGCAAGGACCCTCAAAAAGTTCTTTTTTTTATTTTATTTATTTTTTATTCCAGCGAAATCTCTGCGAGCGCCTCTTGTTTACAGAGATAAGGGGGAACCACAACAATAGAGCAAGATTCCTTTTACAGCTTAAAAAGGATCCCCTGATCATTATGAGGCCCAGTAGGATGGCCGAGATGGCACGGCGGGGTCCCGGGAGGTATCTCCCTTTTCCCCTCCTCGAGGCGTTGGTGGGGGGGGGGGGGGGGGGTGTGGGGGGGGTCGGTAGGATGGGGATGGGGAGGAAGTTCTCCATCTTTTCTTATCTATTTTGGTGTTTACATGTGTGTACGTGGTGCTTGTATTGGATAGGATCGAACTCTTTCTCTCTCTCTCTGTGGCTTCGCGGGCGCTCACTCATCTCACCTCTTGACCTGAGTATTGTCTCTGACCTGTGGTTAGTTGACTGCTGTTGGTACAAAGTTTCGAGGGTTTGGAGAGAGAGAGAGAGAGAGAGAGAGAGAGAAGAAGAAATAACAGATACGAATTACCGGTGCACTACAAAAAAACTCATCGATTAACAACGGAAAAACCTCGGATGTTCTCTCTCTCTCTCTCTCTCTCTCTCTTCTCTCTCTCTCTCTCTCTCTCGTCGAGGTCCTCCCCAGAGTGGATTCAATCATTAATTTATTAATAGTTAATAAAGCGAGTGAAATCTGTCTCAGGTGGTTGTTATTATTGTTATTATTATTATTATTATTATTATTATTATTATTATTATTATTCTACCAGGCAACTATGTGGTGGTAGCAATTTATGTTAATTTTGTCTACTATTATGTTTCTGTACTGTTTATATATGCATATGGCTTTGAGCTGAAAATATGATTATTATTATTATTATTATTATTATTATTATTATTATTATTAGTATTTATTATTAATGTTCACAAAGGATAAGGTGTCAGAATTGCAGTTGTATGTTCAAGAATATTTTGAAGTGTTATTTTCTTTAATATATATATATATCTATATATATATATATATTTATATATATATATATATTATATATTTATAATATTATATATATATTATTAAATTATATATATATATATATATGAATATTTATCACATCACCGTGATTCATAAATCATTCGAGCTACAAATGTTCCTTTAATATCTAATTCGCTCTACCTCGGAATTGATACATTTTCATATATGTACCGAGGGGGAATTTTTTAGTTATTTCGGTAGCGTCACTGTCCGATCCTGATTTCGTTCCCCGTCCTACTGGACGGTGGTTCGATCCCACGGGGTACGAAATTATTATCAACTAAAAAAATTCCCCCTCGGTACATATATGAAAATATATCAATTCGAAGGTAGGAGCGAATTAGATATTAAAGGACATTTGTAGCTTGAATGATATATATATATATATATATTATAATTATATATATATATATATATATATAATATATGTATATTGTGTGTGTGTGTGTGTGTATTAGAGAAAGAGAGAGAGAGAGAGAGAGAAACTCGATCAATAATTATTAATCGAAACTTTTGAAATCGTTTTATTGTTATCATTATCATTATAATAATGATTATGATAATGATGATGATGGGGCGGCTCGTGGGGGAAACAATAAGAGACCTCCTCGGCCCTTTTGGTCGCGAAGCCACACAATAGGAGGAACCGAGGACCATCTGTTGTGCCAAGCTTGTTGGATCCTTTGGGGAAAGACAATACAAGATATCCTTCGCGACGGGGTAGGATAGCGTGGCGGGAAGGAAAGGATTGGCGAATCTGTGTAAATATTAGTGTGATTTTCGTAGCGGGAATCCGTGAGAGAGAGAGAGAGAGAGAGAGAGAGAGAGAGAGAGAAATACAATCCGAGAAATTAATGCGATTCCTAGTAATAACCCGTGAGTAAAAGAGAGAAAAAGAGAGAGTTTGCGCAAATATTAGTCTGGTTCCCATAATGATATTCCATTAGCGGCCGAAGAGAGAGAGAAGAGAGGAAGAGAAGAGAGAGAGAGAGAGAGAGAGAGAGCAGGCGATACTACACAAATATCACTGTAATTCGTAGCACCATTCGTAGATTCCATTCCTACGGCCTTATGGGAGAGAGAGAGAGTAGAGAGAGAGAGAGAGAGAGAGAGAGAGGGTGTGATGCGGGGGGGGGGGGGGGGGGGGGGGGGGGGGGGGGGGGGGGGGGGGGGGGGGGGGGGGGGGGGGGGGGGGCGTTGGTTGATTTAGTGGTGAGTCTAGGATCACACTTGGTGTTTTTGATGGCTGATCTGGATTTGGGCTATTGAGGACCGCACTTCAAATCCCCGGTCTTCCACCACAACAGCTGCCGCTGGACACGGCTTTTCTCACACGGATACTTCGCCGCCCGCCGTGTCGCTGTCGTTCCTTTTGTCGCTTTTGGAGGAGGAGATCGCCTCTGGATCCTGGCGGTGGTTCTCGTCGCTCCTGCCGGTGCTACGGGCTGCTCTATGAGCAAAGAGTCCTTGCTGGCATAAGGCCAGCTTAATCTCGAACAACAACAACAAACCTGCTGGTGGCTCGATCGTGTGTTTACTCTGCGTCTTCAGTTGATCCTTTTATTTCTCATTCCCCCCCCCCCCCCCCCCCCCCCTCTCTCTCTCTCTCTCTCTCTCCTAATGGCCCCTCTCCGTAAGGAGGTAGTGCCATCAGTGCACCTCATGCAGTGCAGTGTAGGCGTTCTTAAACCCCTTTCATTCCTTTTTACTATAGTACATCCATTCACATCTTTCTGCCATCTTGCTTTCCACAATATCCTAACAATATTTTTTTCATAGTGCAACTGCGACGTTCTCCTCCTGTCACTCCTGAAAAAAAAAATTTTGTTTCAGTTTGTGCTGAATAACCTCATAGGTCCCAGCGCTTGGCATTTGGCCAAAATTCTATAGTCTATTCTAATCTTGTTGGTTCCTGATTTATATGCTTGAGGTCACTCTTATATTTTGTCCCCTTTAATTTTAATCTCCTCATTTTTTTTTGTTTTTTTTTTTTTTAGTTTTTGGCGATTCCTTTTTGAGTTCAGTCCCAAAAATTGTATATTTTTGGACGGTCCTGTTACGTGGTTCGAACGGGTGTTACTTGGCCTCTCTTCTGTTTGCTTGTTTTAGTCTTCAAGTAAGGCTTTTTTTTTTTTTTTTTTTTTTTTTTTTTTTTTTTTTTTTTTTTTTTTTTTTTTTTTTTTTTTTTGCCGCTCAAGATGGTGGCTCGATCATGTATGTGATGTAGAAATTTTTTTTTCTTGTGGCTTGATCCTGTTCATAGTTTTTATTTATTTTTTTTACACCTTCCAATCCTCTTTTTAACCTTAAATCGCCTTGTGTTTGGTCAGTCCTGTTGGTGGTATCCTGTGCTCCTTTAGTTCCTTCGTTTTGGAAGCTGTTTGCTTCAGTAGGTGGCTGGATATCCTGTACAACATTTAGATTCTTATTTCCAGAATTGTACAAATAAATCATCAAAATAATTTTTACAAGCTGAACAATAGGTGGTCTTTCATCATGTTGAACCTATTTCAGTAGTGCTTACCCGTCTCATCCTCAGAAGATCACTAAATAATAATAATAATAATGATAATAATAATAATAATAATATTAATAATAATAATAATTTTCAGTCCAGGGCCATATAAATGCAGAATCTGAATATAAAGGTATAACATATTGTAGCAGAGTTAGTTATAATGATACTAGCTCTGATTTCACATTAACCCCCCCCCCCTCTCTCTCTCTCTCTCTCTCTCTCTCTCATTTCCTATTCTCAAAACCAAAGAATCTGCGTTCGATCCCTAACCTTGGGGAGGAGGGAAAATGCTCTCTCTCTCTCTCTCTCTCTCTCTCTCTCTCACTTTGTATTCTGAAAACCAAAGATTCTGCGTTCGATCCCTAACCTGGGCAAGAAAAAACACACAATATAGAAGAGCATTCTTAACCTAAGCTTGGCTGTTCGTGTGTGGGGGGTCACAGGTGGGTCTGAGAGAGATAACGAGGCAAACAATGATATACTTTATTGATGGTATCCTAATAAAAGCGGACCCAGCAAGGTAAGCCTCATACCACCAGGGAGAAGTAATTCTCTCTCTCTCTCTCTCTCTCTCTCTCTCTCCGGTTTACAGTCGTCAAAGAAACGGTAGACGAAGTTCGAAAAATGACCCTACCCTAACTTCTCCTTTCTTACCTCTCTCTCTCTCTCTCTCTCTTTTCCCTTTCCTCCCCCCTACTCCTACCACTAACTCCTGCCCTTACCCAGCCCCTAACCCCAATCCTAACCCTACCTTCTCTCCTTCCTAACTCCACCCCCCCCCCTCCCTCCATCCTCATCTGAAATGCTGAAGAAGGGAAAATACGGCGATCGCTTAATGATGGAGAGAGGATGGAGAATAAAAAGGATGGAGATAGAAAGGATGGCCTCCGTGGCCCTCCTTAGGGTCAAGAGGCCATGACAGTTTTGGGAAATGGGCTGGAAGGACGGCTGGGGGAGGCGTGGAGTTTAAAGAATGATTCTCCTTTTTTTATTATTATATTATTGAAGCTGTTATATTTATTATTGGTCTTATTATTTAGAAGTAAGGTTGAATTAGTTGAGCTAATTTTGTTCCTTTTTTATTATTGCTATTATTATTATTATTATTATTATTATTATTATTATTATTATTATTATTATTAAAACTGAATCAGTAGAGCTGATTTTGTTCCTTTATTATTATTATTATTTATTATTATTATTATTTTATTTTATTATTATTATTATTATATAACTGAATCATTAGAGCTCATTTTGTATTTCGTTTTCTTTATTTATCACATTTCTCTTCTTTGAGACGAGATTCATTTAGTAGTTGATCCCTTGTCATCTTATCATCACAGAGGGTGCGGATAATTCTTGCTTTTTGACAATCACAGATCGCAAATGAAGTTAGTATTATTATTATTATTATTATTATTATTATTATTATTATTATTACTCTTGCCACTATTACTCCAAAGCAGCCTACCGAGCATCCATAGATCACAGACTATAAAAGAGGATTTTTTTTCGAGTTTCGAAGTTGAAGAACTTTTTTTTATTATTATTATTAAGGAGGAGAGGTCATCTGGTGTGGGAACAGGGTGGAGAAGGAAAGAGGATGGAGACAGGGGAGGGAAATGAGAAGTGGAAAGGAAGAGAATAATATAATAATAATAATAATAATAATAATAATAATAATATAATAATAATCTTAGGTATGCGAGATAAAAGATCTAAAGAGTAATTGGCTAAACCCCAACAGTTGCTGATAATAATAGTAATAATAGTAATTCCAAAAATAATAGGCAGTGCCGAAACCAGTAATAGAAATTAAAACAAAAAAAAAAAAAAAAAAAAAGTAATAATAAAGATAAATTCCCAAATAGCAGTGACGAAACAGTAATAGAAATAAAAGTAATAATAAAGATAAAGATGATAATGACGGAAACAGTAGCAAATGATTTTCAGCTAGAGATATAGAATGCTAAAAACGAAAATTGAAAAAGCAAACCTAAAGTAGGAGAGTTATAATAATAATAATAATAATAATAATAATAATAATAATAATAATAATAATAATAATAATAATAAAGACCTTGCAGATGTTTAGATAAGGAATCAGATTTTAGAGATTTTTAAGTTGTTCAAAACCTAAGAAATACAAATTGAGGTTCCGGAAGAGGTTGAAAGGTTTGCATATTTAGTCAAGAGAGCTGTCGCTTGAAGCCACAACCCCCCTCCCCCCCCCTCCCTCCCTCCTCCTCCTCCCTCCTCTCCCTCCCCCTTCACCCCTAAATCCTAAAAGGCAAAAGGGGGAAAAAATCTAGAAAGAAAGGGGCTGTGTTCGAGACATTTGCCTGGTGCCTGGCATCTCCTGAGGGGAAGTTCCCTCCGTGAAGGAACTCCCTCCTGAGGGGGAAGGGGAGGGGTGGCCTATCATCAAGTGCCCCTTCCTGTGAAGCCCTGAACCCCCCCTTCCCCCCTTTTCCGTCTACTTGCCCGGAACGTCTGCAATGGTGCCGGCGTGGAGAAAGATGAGAAATGATGAGGAGGAATAAAGAAATTAAACGACAGAACGGATAAAGATGAGAAATCATGAGAAACAAGAGAAATTAAACGGGAGAACGAAGAGGGATGAGAATAAAGAGGAATAAAGAAATTAAACGACAGAACGGATAAAGATGAGAAATCATGAGAAGCAAGAGAAATTAAACGGGAGAACGAAGAAGGATGAGAATAAAGAGGAAAATAGAGAAATTAAACAAGAGGACGAAGAAGGACTAGAATAAGGAGGGATAGAGCAATAAACGAGAGAGGAGTGAGAATAAGTATTCAGACAAAGATAAGACTCCAGAATTTACGATGATGAAGGAGGTACTAATGAAAATTCATAATGAGAGAGAGGGGAGTGACAGAGGGGGGGGGGAGCCATTTTGAGAGAGAGAGAGAGAGAGAGAGAGAGAGAGAGAGGCGAGGGCCATTTTGAGAGGGGGTTGCATTTCAATTGTTATATTATATATAATTATATAGTATAGTATTATATATATATATTATATATATAATATGGGAGATAAGGGAGAGAGAGAGGGGAGAGAGAGAGGAGAGAGAGAAGGCGCCATTTTGAAGGGGGGTTGCATTTTTAATTATTTATTATATTTATATATATATATTTATATATATAATATATATATTATATATATTATGGGAGGAAAGGGAGAGAAAGAGAGGGGTATTTTAATGTGAGAGAGAGAGAGAGATAGAGGGGGGGGGGGGGGGGGGGGGCATTTGCAGCTCGAGTGCGTATAATGACAGGGGATGAGGCTCAGCAATTCGTTATGATGAAAAGGAACATATGAGATACAAGTAAGAAGGAACTAATATGAGAATTTACAGTGGCTGAGGGGAATAAACGACACCGTTTTACAAGGTCGGGCCCCTGACTGGGCACCCAGGGGGTAAAATGCTGCCCAAATTTGGGATTTGGTTGATTTTAATTTTTTAAAAATTTTTTTTATTTAGGCTTACTCGGGAGTAAGCTTACTACCTTGTTGTTGTTGTTGTTGTTATGGGGAGTAGGAAAGGTCTATGGGATAGCCTAAAAAGGTCTGAAAAAGGAGTTTTCCGTTGAGTTAAAGATACAGGAATTTTAGGATACGATGTTTATGATTTATTTATTAGAATGAAAAAGTAAAACATTAATAATTTGCATGCTAAACAGTACAGAAAAATTATTTCGCATAAAATATACCTTATTTATTTTTATTTTGCCCCGAGTAAGCTGGAAGTCGGATCATGCCTTGTTAGCATTTCGGGAAATGGTGCCGTATTCTTTTCTCTCTCTCTCTCTCTGTCTCTCTCTCTCTCTCTCTCTCAAGCTGTGCTGATTTATCGTGGCTCTTTGTGACCTGATTTAGCTCAGCTCGCACCTGATTCCTCAGGTCGGTTGCAAGGTCAGGGTGAAGGGAAGGAAGATTGGTGTAGCGAACGCTTAATTATCAATTATTCAGTGGTGGTCACCCGTCCACTTATTGACAGAAGGCAACGTAGCAGCTTAACTTCTTGGAAGACCAGTGGTGTAGGAAATGAATTGGTGATAAATGACAAAAGAATTTGTTATACGTATAATATATCTGTTTTTGCTTATTCGTTGATTTATCTGTATTCGTCCTCTTATTTTATTTCGTTTACATAAATGATATATGTGGAAACTTTCATTGGATGTTAATGGTCGTTTAGACTTGCGTCTTGGGAATTTTTTTTTTAAATCTATAAACCTTTACTCTTTGACTGCCTTCCTTCCTTATAGTTATCCTCCAGGTATGGCTGGGTCTTCCAATAATAATAATAATAATAATGACATTCATTAACGTGGGACCTCTTAGGTTTGTTCCATATGAATATTTGGTCTTTTCAAGCGAAGAGTAATATAATGATAGTTTAATATTTGCAAAGTGTAATCCGCCCCTTCCCTTTGTTGCTTACACGGTTGCGCGCGCGCAGACGCTAACTAAAGCCTATCTCTCCCTTGCTGGAGTGTGTATGTGTGTGTGTGTCCCCCATCATAAATCCTGAAGCGTCAAACTTTGCGGCGATATGGTTTTTCATTGGCTCTGGAGCTCATTACACCCTAACAAAAGAGGCCAGCCGATGCCATTGTATTTTCCGTACTTTGTATGCATCATTATATACTTTTCCTGCGTTCAAAGGTGTCTGTGTGTGTGTGTGTGTGATGGGGAGTGGGAGAGGGGGATGGGTAGAGGAGAGAGGGGAATGTAGGGAGGGGGGTTGAGGAGTTAAGGGGAATGTGGGGTGGGGGTTGAGGAGGTAGAGAGGGGAATGTGGGAGGAGGGTGTCTGACGTTTATGTAGGTAGCCGGCTATTGTTCATACCTTGATGGTTTCTGGTTAAGCGCCGTTGTTGAAGCAGAGGGTACATGCTTTGGGTACAGATTGCTCCGATTTATTATTATTGTTGTTGTTGTTGTTGTTGCTGTTGTTATTTACAACCCCGCCCTTTTTGCAGTGCTACAGGAACCAGGTCATTGGAAAAATAAGCGGCCCCTTTGATGTTTTATGGACCGGTGTCATGGAAAAATTAAAGTGGGATTTGTTGGAGTAGTCGTGGTTTAAAAGAACCAATATCGAATTATTGTGCTGGATATATGTATATATAATATATATAATATTACAATATAAATACATATTAAATTATATAATTATGTTTTTTATGTATATAATTTATATCCAAGACCTTTGTACTACAAAGTCTCCTATAAAGAGAGAGAGAGAGAGGAGAGAAGAGAGAGAGAGAGAGAGAGAGAGAGAGAGAGAGAGAAGACTTGATTCCTTGTCCCATCGCCTTCCTCATGACTTATAGGGCAATTAACGCTCAGAAAGGGAATATCTTTCTGTATAATAAATTTCCTATTTTTTTTTCCCCTGTCTCTTCCTCTCTCTCTCTCCATGCCTCTCTCTCTCTCTCTCTCTCTCTCTCTCTCTCTCTCCTCTCTCACGGACCCCGGAACTTGCAAGCAAGAAAGCAAGCAAGCACGCAGGGGAAGCAAGGTGTAATTATTGTCGTTGGCGATGTATGCATGCCGTTATTCACTGAATGCAAGAACATCTCGATCGAGTTTACATGCACTGGATGTTTCCTGACGTTGGTAAGGGGCGGGGGCGGCGGGGGTGGATGCGGGGAGTTGATAAGAGGTGATTTTTGTTGTGGGGTGAGTGGGGACAGGGGTGCTCTGGATGTGGGGTGACCTTTAGTGTGGCTTCTATTTGTTGTGGGGTGTTTGTTTGGTGTGGGGTTGCGTTGTTCGAGGACTGTTATTCGAAACTAAAACCCCAAATTTAATATAGAATGGATAGCCTCACAGAGGACAGATTTTGCCAGGAGTTAGGAACACGGAAGAGGGAAGAAAATGCCGAAGTTTGGCTATAGAATAAACGAGTATCTCTTTAATCTCGTTTGTCCGGGGGACGGAAAAACACGAAAATTCCAAAGCTTTTCTATGAATAAACGAGTGTATCTAATCTCGTTGTCCGGGGATTACGGAAAACAACGAAAATCCAAAGCTTTTCTAAAGAATAAAACCAAGTATCTCTTAATCTCGTTGTACGGGGATTACGAAGGACGAAAATTCCAAAACTTGACCATAGAATAAAAGAATGAAACTTAATCACGTGATCCGAGAATTACTGATATCCAAAGAGTGTGTGAGGAGGTGACCTGACAAGTGTTACGAGATAAGAAATAGCACCAGAAGTTACCAGAGCCACTTACAGGTCTTGTTATCCGATATTTTAACGAAGCCGTTGATTTTTAACGTCTTGTTTTGCCTCTGGTCTCGCTGTGCCCCACTGCAGCTCACGCGAGAAAGCTAAGGTCAGTTGCAAGTTTCTGAGCCCAGATTTTTATATATAGTATATATATATATTATATCTATATTATATATATTTATATATTGTGTTGGTGTGTGTGTGTGTGTGTGTATATTTGTTATATATATTATATATATATATATATATATATATATATATATATATTATGCTTGGAAATTGTTTTAATATTTGTTACTTGTGTAGAGAATAATCTACACTTCTAATTTTTGGTCATATGTCACCTAATGTTTAACCGTTGTAATAGATTTCTCAGCAAGTGAATAGTTTTTTTCTTTTTTGTGACTGTTAATGGATTTTGCTTTATGATTAATAACACTGATGAATTATATCAAGTATTCATATATATTTGAAACCTAAATGTCGACCCCTTCACATAAAATCATGGAGAAATCAGTTCAGCCTCAGTGTCTGATATTTTATCACATCAGATCCATATAGATTTTTCAGCAAATAATTTGACAATTGAATTTTATGCTTTTTCATGGGACTTTTATTTTTTATATAAAAAATGAATAGTGATAATGAATTGGATCATAGATATTTGCTTTTTCGTGGGACGTTTTTTTTTATTTTTATGAATGAAACGTTATGAATAAAATGATTAATGATAATGAATTAGATCACAGATATTTGAAATCTAAAAAGTTCAAAGGGAAAAACTTTGGAAAATTTTTTTTTCACAATTTTTCAAGCCTACAAGCTAATGTTTTTTCACATCACATCTATATTGATTTCTAAGCAAATAAATTAATTGGAGTTTTTGCTTTTTTATGGGACGTTTTTGTACATTTTTATGAATTAAATGTTATGAGTAAAATGAATAATGATAATGAATTGGATCATAGATATTTGAAAAACCTGAAAGTCAGTTCAGTTTAAATGTTCAATGTTTTTCCACACTACCACATTCATGCGGAATAACATTTCTTGAAGAGCTACAGTAAAAAAAAAAAAAAGGAAAAATAGAAGAAAAGAAAAATAGAAAAAATACAAAAAAGGAAAAAAATAGAAAATGGTAAAAAATAGAAAAATAGAAAAAATTAGAAAAACTGCAAAAATAGAAAAGAGAGAAAGACGCTTTTGCAGCATGCTGAAGTAATTAACCAGCTCCTGCGTGACTGCAGGCCATAACGTTGGTGTTGATGAAGAAGCGGGAAGCAGCTGCCAGCGGGAAAATTAAGAGAAAAAAGTGGCGGGAAAATGAAGAGGGAAAAGTGCGGGAAATTAATAGAAAGATGGCGGTAAATTTATTGAAAGATGGTCTGAAAATGAATGAAACTCAAATTGGTGGGAAAAACTGAAAAGATGGCGGGAAAACGGGAAAAAAGTCGGAAAATTAATAGAAAGATGGCGGGAAAACGGAAATAAAAATTGGGAAAAAATTAATAGAAAGATGGCGGAAATTTGGAATAAAAAAATTTCGGAAATTGGGGTAAAAAGATGAAGGGAAAAATCAAATGAAGGAAAATTATAGAAAAGCTAGCGGAAAAATAAAATAAATTCCAGGAAATTATTAGAAAGATGGCGGGAGACTAATAGGAATATGGCGGAAAATGAAACACAAATTAAAATTGTGGGAAATTATTAGAAAGATGGCGGGAAAATAACAAAAAGGAAAATGGTGATAAATGTGCAGA
>NC_087219.1:15630842-15656846 GCF_015104395.2 Macrobrachium nipponense
TCCCCCTGTTAGAGCATCGTTCCATCCACTTATAAATGTGTTTATCTAATATTTTGATTCAGTTCAATATTTTGTTAAGGAATACAAAGGCGAAGCTTTAGAGGGATAACTATAAAAGGGGTCCGTTGGTATCCGCGCCCCATGCACGATGATTTTGTTCATTTTCTGTAATCCACTTTAGTTTATTTCCATGCTTGCTCTTTCTCTCTCTCTCTTCTCTCTCTCTCTCTCTCTCTCTCTCACACACACACGAACGCTTAGAGTATGACTTCGCCTAGGGAATCCCAAATCTGAATGATGGTACCACTATTTGGAAGGTATTATTATTATTATTATTATTATTATTATTATTATTATTATTATTATTATTATTATTATTATTATTATTATTATTATTATATGTAGTAAAGGTTTTGTCTTCATTATTTTAATATTATTTATTATATTATTCATTGATATCTATATCTGCCAGTAAATAATTATCTATTTTATTGTACATTGATAATGACAATAGACCTAACAGCATCCATTTTTAGCTATATAGCTCAATCCCTATACATGCCTGCTCATTACGAACAACAGCAAAACAAATGAAGTTGTCAGTCTAACTTTATCTGTCGTAATATATTAAAATCTCTACACAGCTGTCGAGTTCTGCGCTCTAACTACCATTTTATCAATTAGTCTTGTAATGAAAGTTGACCAGGCTATCTGCATAATTATTGATGAGTTCTGACTGAAAATTTTATTGTGTAGTTTAGATTCCCATTGCTGTTTAATAATAATAATAATAATAAAATAATAATAGTAGTAGTAGTAGTAGTAGTAGTAGTAGTAGGAGTATCGTCAGGTAAAGTTAATACTACGTAACGTTTATGTCAAGTTTGGCAATAATAATAATAATAATAATAATAATAATAATAATAATAATAATAATAGTAGTAGTAGTATCATTAAGCCGAATTATAGACTAGAATTATAGACTACATAATTGTAAGTCAAGTTAGATATAATAATAATGTAGGTCAAGTTTATTTAAACTTATCTTTCTTGTATATAGTGGGCTGTCGACACTCATATTTTGTTTACTTACTGTATACTGGATCCAATATCGCATTAACCCCGTTTTGGCCAAACTGTTACTTGCTATGCGTCTCTCTCTCTCTCTCTCTCTCTCTCTCTCTCTCTCTCTCTCTCTCTCTCTCTCTCTCTCAGTTTTAACTTGACGGTTTTTGGCATTGTTTTTCCATGTGCTTCATTAATTTTAATATAATATTTAACGTATCTCCAATTCTTCTCTCTCTCTCTCTCTCTCTCTCTCTCTCTCTCTCTCCTCTCAATTTCATCTTGACGGTTGCCAACTTCGTAAATCTGTCTCTCACCAATTTGAACAAAATATTTAATAAACACATCTTCCGTCTCTCTCTCTCTCTCTCTCTCTCTCTCTCTCTCTCTCTCTCTCTCTCTCTCTCTCTCTCTCTCTCGTTATTGACATTGTTCACGAGCAATATTTGGCATCTTATCCCATCTCCCCCTCGCTTGCTTTTGTTTTTGTTTGCTATTTCCCTTTTGTGTAAATACGAAGACCGGGTAATGTAAAGCCAAAAAACAATCTTAGTTCGAACAGGACGCGAAAGAAAACGCAAAGCCAAACAAAAGGAAGAAAGGGAGAAGAAAGGACAACAGCCGTAACGGACAGAATAAATAAAGGGATAGAAGAGGGAGCGAGTGATAGATAGCGGAAAGAGGGGGTAAAAAAAGAGGGGGATTATAGAAACAGGCAAAACGTAGATTGAGATAGGGAGTCATGATGGTGAATTAAGACTAAGGATAGCAGAGATGATGTGATGAAGGACCATGATAATAAAAACTGAAGGATTGTGGGAGGAGGGAGTCATGATAACGAATTGAGACTTAAGGATAGCAGAGATAATGTGATGAAAGACAGTGATTATAAAAAACAGAAGGATTGTGGGAGGAGATTTTAGCAGATGACTGATTGAGAGGGATAAAAATGTAGACACAGAGACAGTGGAAAGAGTGACGATGGATACAGAGAAGAGAAGGAAGAGTGGGAAGAGTGGAGAATGGAAGGAAAGCAAGAGCAAGTGAGAGTGAGCGAGGCTGATAAACGGAAAGAAACGCGAGGAAATAGAGACAATGGTTACACGAAGTGTTTTTTGAAATGTACGAGAGGCAAATAATACATACGAGAAAAAGGCGAAAAAGGATTCGAAGCGATAATGGCAAATAGTCAAGTTCATACCACATGCAGAATTGTAACTTGATGGAATCGCTCCGAAGGAATAAAACAAATCAAGGTAATTATGATAATGGAGAAATGGTGAAACATTGTGGAAATGAAGAAGAGGTGATATATATATATATATATATATATCTATATATATATATATCATGTTAGTGTATGTATATACACGCATACACACGTATATATATATATATATTCAAGAGCTGAAATCTATTTTATGATTTTGGAAAAATGCATATTTTGACTGAAGAAAAAAAAATTTAAATATTTATTTTTAAATAAATAAATATTCTAAAAAAAACGAAGATAAGCAAACTTAAAAAGAGACCAGAAAAAGCACTTGGCAAATGAAGATGAATTTCTAAGAGGTAAAATGGTGAATGAAAAAATATTTTATTTTATTTGTTTTTAATTTTTTTATTATATGCACTTTCTCTCTTTCGGCGAAGATCTGGTGAGTGGAAAATAGAAATACTGGAACGAATCATTGTGAATGTGATCTATTTACTCCAATTCTTCCATTCACTGGTCACATTTTCTTTCCATGGCCCTTTGTTCATTGCTTTCGATGCGGGACTTGACCTCCTACAGTGGTCATGGAGTCCCACAGGGGGCTAAAATGACCCCCCGTGTTTCACTGCGTCCCACGGGATTTCTTTTGTTCCATGAGGTCCATGAGTTCTCTTTAGGATGATTTGGGTACCACAGGGATAGGCAAACCTACTTAGGTCCTACATGGATACCACAGGGATAGGCAAACCTACTTAGGTCCTACATGGATACCACAAGAGTTTTTGGAATCCCACAGGGTTCTACATGTCCTTCATGGGTTACATAACCCCTTATGAACTCACGAGGTCTCTCAAGGGTAAGGAATCCCTCAAAGCACAAAGTTACATTAGGTTCATAGGGGTTCCCCAGGGTTTAAGCGAAGCCTGTAGGATCTCGCGGAGTTCCTCATACCAATGTAGTCCCAGTCTTTGGACCTGTGGCCCAGTGAAGTCCTGTAATCCTACGATTCTTGGGTCCTGTACTGCTTACAGCGGCCATGACGGTGGTATTGTATTGGGGTTCTTGAGTTTTCAAGTTTTCATGGGCCATGGCATCCACCAGACCCAGTTGTCTTCCCTCCCCCCCTCCCCAACCATCCCCAACCACCACCCCCCCACTTCCACCCCCGCTCTTTCAGGGCTCCCCACATAGCTGGGACAGATTTGTATACAATGGAAGGACAATGGTCACCCTAGGGAGGTCCTCTGTGCCGGCGGAGTTCCCTTTCAGCCACCCCTTTGCTCTTCAAGTACCCACGCGACTCTGGGTATTGGGAGTGGGAAGATGATGGGACCGACTGGAGAGAGAGAGAGAGAGAGAGAGAGAGAGAGAGAGAGAGAGGAGAGAGAGAGAGAGAGGTTTGCCTCTAGGTAATCAGGAAGAAAAGGAAGTAGGTGAAGTTATCCCATCTTAGGGAAATTCGAATCCATACAAATATATGAGGGAGCTGTCATAAACACACACACACACACACACACACACACTAAATATACTATACATATATATATATTATATAAGGAATATATATATATATATATTATGTATAGTGTAAGAGAGATAAAGGGGAAGTTTGGAGGAGAGAGAAAAAAAGAGGGGTCTAGAAAAGTTCTTCAAGAGTAGAAAAGGATGAATTAAAATCGAAGACGTAGTTGAAAATGGACAATTCTTCGCCCCTTTTTTCATTTACTTTTCCCAAGTGCTTAAAAAAGGGGGAAGGGGTTTTGGGGGGCGAGGTTGTTTGTAAAGAGATGAAAATTGAAGTGGTAGTTGGACGTTGGCCGTTGACCGTTTTTACACAGTGTTTGAGATTTTTTTATATATTTTGGTCATTAAAGAGAGAGATAGAAATGGAAGGGATAAGTGGAAACTGGCCAGTTATCTCTCAATATGGATTCACTGGAGAAAGGGGAACAGTAAAAAGGAGTATTTGATAATTGTTAATTCTTTTCCTTTTTTTCTATCCACTTTTTATCGCCTGGTCATTTTTTCCCTCATTTCTATTTTCTACACTGTAGAAAAGGTGAACTAGTGAAAAGAGCATTTGATAATTGTTTATCCTTTTCCTTTTCGAGCTTTCCACTTTTGTATCCTCCTCCTCCTCCTCCTCCTCCTCCCCCCCCCCCCTCCCCCCCCCTCCCCAATCCATCAGATGACCGTGCAAACGGTTCCGTATTGCTAACCCCGACATGTATCCCAAAGGATGCTTTTGTGCAGTGAATTTTTAGGGGAAGACTGGACGAAGGGGGGGGGGGGGTGGGAGGGGGGGGGAGGGGTCCTCTTTGCCCCCTCGAAAATCAGATTGGACAATTGAAGCATCAAGAGTTTGTTCGAGGACCTTCGATCGGGAGGATTATCAGAGGTAGCCTGGGCTAAGTATTCATCGCTTTGTAGTTAGTTACCCCTTATTGTCAGTTCAAGCATTGGGTTTGATTTGCTGTGTGTGCTTGGAGGGTCTGCAGAGAGGGGGACCAGTCGGTATATATATATATATATATATATATATATATATATATATATATATATATATATATATATATATATATATAATATACACATATACATATATATTAAAATTCTCATGTGGTAATCAGGAAACATTTACAATTAATTAGCATGCAGACTTACTGTACTGCTTTGCCTTTATCTCCCCCTCCAAAAGCACACACACACACACTACGCCGCAATGTTTTATCTTCAGCTATAAACATCAGGGCTGCCGTTCTGTAATGCCTTTTAAAACTAGCTGTAACCATAAATTCGGCAGCAGCGTGTGTCCTAATTTACCGCTACTGTAAACACAGAAATGTAATCAGCTTTGCCCCCGATATTGAAAAAAAAACAAAAATCCAGTGATGTATTCCCCCCCCCCCCCCACCCCCCCCCCGCCTAAATGTGCTCCTGTAACCGAAGTACTATAATAATACAGTTTATGCACTTGCTGTATTCATTTCTTGTATTTACTCACGGTATTTACTGACTGCATTCCCTCTTCGTCGATTATCTTCACCATGTAAAGTTGGGTCGCTTTTCCACTAAAAACAAATTTCCTTTTTAAGTTATTAAGTTTGGGGCTGAGGCTGATTACAATTTCCCAAGAGAGAGAGAGAGAGAGAGAGAGAGAGAGAGAGAGAGAGAGAGAGAGAGAGAGATTTTCTCCACTCTAATGAAGATAATGTCTTGTTTTTAATCCTTGATAAGAAGGTAAGTGATGTTTTTCTGAGAGGCAGATCCCACATTAGCAAAAAGCTTTCTCCTTGATGAAAGCAAATAGAAAGCTCTCTCTCTCTCTCTCTCTCTCTCTCTCTCTCTCTCTCTCTCTCTCTCTCTCAGTATATACAACCGGATGTTTGTATTACAGATAATGATAAATTAATTTGGCGTTCGTTAATACATTTAATCTCTCTCTCTCTCTCTCTCTCTCTCTCTCTTCTCTCTCTCTCTCTCTCTCTCTCGTCAGCAAATGCAAATCCCCCCAAAATTCATTTTTTCTCTTACGGAAAAAAAAAAAATCAATGCCTCTTCACGTCTAAATGAAAAAAAAAAAAAAAAAGAAAAAAATTCTGCCCATCCCTACTAATTAGAGACTTGTCACCATTTGAATGAGGCTCTCTCTCACACCTCACAAGTTCAGGGGAGAGAGAGAGAGAGAGAGAGAGAGAGAGAGAGAGAAGAGAGAGAGAGAGAGAGAGAGATAAATGAACGGTATTAGCGAATGTCAAATTAATTTATCGTTTTCTGTAATACAAACTTCCGATTGTGTATATTGAGAAAGAGAGAGAGAAAGAATCTATTCTTATCAAATGAAGGGCTCATATGTAATACACGTTCAGTGTGAAGAGGAAATGAGAAAGAATTTTTATCATTAGGTAAAAAGGTACAGCTATATTTTTTTAATATAAGATTGATTTTATTGTTTATTTTATGTTTTGATATTTTTTGTTCGATGCAAAACTGTTAATTTTTATGATATTATTCCGTTTATGAGTCGGAGAAGAAAATTGATATATTTTAGACAATAATTTATTTTTACACCAGAGTAAGAGGAGAGAGAGAGAGAGAGAGAGAGAGAGAGAGAGAGAGAGAGAGAGAGAGAGAGAATATTTATAGATATTGTATATTTACGAAGAATAAGGAGAGACAGTTAGAAACCGTCTACTTAGAAAGAGAGAGAGAGAGAGCGAGAGAGAGAGAGAGAGAGCGAGAGAGAGAGAGAGAGAGCGAGAGAGAGAGAGAGTATTATAAGGTAATGGGCACCTGTATATTTCATAATTTCTTCCTTAAAAGACAGAGAGAGAGAGAGAGAGAGAGAGGAGAGAGAGAGAGAGATATTCTGAAGTAATGAAATCTCCCGGGGGCCAAACGTAGCATCAATATACGAAGCATTTGATCGTAAAAAACAAATGGGCAAGTGGGGTGAAAATTTCGTTACGGAAGGCGTATTGGAGTGGGGAGTAGGGGGAGAGGGAGAGGGGGATGGGGAATGGGTGGTCCTTGTTACTAAGGGGTGTTACAGAGTGGGGGGGAGGGAAAATGAAAAAGGGGTGGATTTTGTTATTTTGGGGGAGGGGGAGTTGGTAGAAGGTGATCAAAAGGGACTTGACATAGTGGTATATTTTATAATGTAGACAGCCGTTGGAGTGACGAGAGAAGAAGAGAGAGAGAGAGAGAGAGAGAGAGAGAGAGAGAGAGTTACGTTTCACACATTCTCCTTTGCATGAATATTTCTGATGAGTTATCTCACTTTTTTGAATGCTCTTGGCCAGGCTGAACAGCATTCTCTCTCTCTCTCTCTCTCTCTCTCTCTCTCTCTCTCTCTCTCTCTCTCTCCAACCCTTTTTAATAGTCGACCGACCAAAAGGTACATAATCCACTTGCTTAGGTTAAGAGAGAGAGAGAGAAAGAGAGGTACAGTTGTTTGCTGTCTATAAATCCTTTACGAATGAAAGACTTTTCTTTATAGAATTTTTCATTTCTTTCATAATTTCATTTTACGTTTCCCATCGCAATTTTTCTCATATATTTCGAAGCCTTTCAAAATAATAATAATAATAATAATAATAATAATAATAATAATAATTTTGTGTTAAGTGTTATTATTTTTGTCGTTGAAATATATTTCATATTGATAATAATAAAAACCATTACTAAATGAAAAGGCCAGTAAAATTCACAAAGTTTATCCAATCTATATAACATAAAATTCAATAAAAGCAAAGCTAAAACAAAGCACCAAAAGAGCAACGAATATATCCTCTTAAAAAAAAAGTAAAAAAAAAAAAAGCAGACATCCCATGAGATCACTTTACAAGAAATAAAACATCGAAAAACCACCGATTGGAAACTCAGAGTGAAATAAAGTATTTCCCCGAAATCCAATTTGTCAAGTTTGCTGGGAATGAAACAAACACAAAATCACTGCGATGCTTCTGTCCCAGTGTTGGTATTCAATCTCTCTCTCTCTCTCTCTCTCTCTCTCTCTCTCTCTCTCTCTCTCTCTCCATTACAGATTGTAAAGAAAAGCAAAATTCTCTTTCTTTTATATGAGGGTGAGGTAAAGCATTCTCTCTCTCTCTCTCTCGTCTCTCTCTTTCTCTTCTCTCTCATATATATCTATATATATATATATATATATATATATATAATATATATATATATATATATATATATATCGGGTAATTCCATGCATCCTGTAGAAATGTCTCCCAGGATGGTACAGAGCGATGTTGGTTTCACTACTT
Source organism: Macrobrachium nipponense (assembly GCF_015104395.2). Classification (NCBI taxonomy): domain Eukaryota; kingdom Metazoa; phylum Arthropoda; class Malacostraca; order Decapoda; family Palaemonidae; genus Macrobrachium; species Macrobrachium nipponense. Next base: position 15,638,901 of record NC_087219.1, read on the forward strand.
GAAATTATGCACTATAGAAAGAGCTTGGAGCCGGTGGGAGTATCAACCAAAGTAATATGCGTAGAGTAACCATAAGGTGATGGGTCAGAACGAGAGTGTGTGGTGTGGAATGTTTTAGAATTATGAGGTGTTTGATAACAGCACCCAAAAATAAGAAATGTATCATAATTAGTGACGGATACTTTGACGCTGAGGAGCATAAAGGTCGTAGTAATGCCCAAAGGAATACCTGTAAAAAAACCACATGGTGGTTTCTAGATATAGTAAATAAAAGTTGGGCATCGAATGCCAATTCTGCTGAAATCAAGATCCCAGGTGGTGGGTACCAATTTGGCAATAGGATGATCATAAGTTTTAACAAATATTTTAGATATACCTGTAAATGATTGATTTCAAAGTTGTGATTGATTGATCAGGTGTACATCAGCACTAAATCAGTCGCCGAGATGAGCAGCGATAGTGCCAAGGTGTCCATCAATAATTGATCGAGTTGAATAACTATTGCTCTTTCGCCCATCTGAACGGCGATTGCTTGATTTGGTATTCATCAACAACTGATCCCTGAATTGAATAACGATCGATCTGTCGGTATCCGTCAATATTTGATCGCAGAGATGAATGATGATTTGCTTTGTCGGGTAAAGAGCGTCCATCAATAATTGATCGTTAGAGTTGAATGACTCTAGTATATAGCTCCATCGGCCATCTATCAGTGATTGAACTGCGAATTGAATAGCAATGGTTGGTCATTTCTATCTTATGTTGTAAATCTGACGTGGGCATTTAAACTCGCCAACCTTGAGAAAGAGGCGCCTATCCTTATCATGATTCTGGCGGGGCATGTATTGTGGGCATGAATGACGATGAGGCACCGAAAACCTCACCCAATAAATCGTCGTCCGGCAGAGGAAGCCGGCGGCTGTTATCTCTCGCTAATAAGAGTTAGCCAGTAATTAAGTCCCACTCGTTAAAAGACGCTAAGCAGCCCTACGCCGGCCAGCGCTGATAAAAAGTCAATTTCACCAATTTGTTTTTGGTCTCCGCTAAGTGCTGCTACTGCGCTGGTGTTGGCGGAGAGGTTTTTCTGTAATAAATCATTGAATAATTGAAGTACTTTCCGTCCTCCCTTCCTCTCCTCCACTCCCCCCCTCCCCCCCCCCACTCTTCTTCTCCTTCCTCCTGTCGTACCCCTCTGCCGTCTCTTCCTCTGTATCCATCTCCCACTCCCCTACCTCCACCCCCTCTCTCTTGGCCTTCTTCACATTACCTTTCCCAACGCTTAACATCTTCCTCCCTACTCATACCTCCTTCCTTTCTATTCATATTTCATTCTATCTCCATCACCCTACCTCTTTTCTCAATCATCTCATTCCTCGTCTCCTAATTCCTGCTCCCCCCCCCCCCCCTCCCCCACCCCTTCTTCAGCTACATCTCCTCTCCTTCCCTCCTTTTCTCATTTCCCAAACCTGAGTCTGAATTGAAAGTATCTTTGGCTCTTCATCCTGATCTTGGTTAGAATTGGATCTACTGTTTTCCATCCGGAACCAAGTTAGAGTTGGATCAATTATTCTTCGTCTTGATCTTAGTTAGAATTGGATCTACTATTGATTATCCTGTTCCATGTTAGAATTGGATTTACTATTCTCCATCCGGATCCAAGTTAGAATTGGATCAAGTTAGAATTAGATCAATTATTTTTCATCTTGATCCTAGTTAGAATTGAATCTGTTCTCCATCCTGATCCAAGTTAGAATTGAATATACTTTCTTCATTATCATCTAAGTTAGAATTGCATCAATTCTCCATCTGGATCATAGATTTGCATCTACTATTCTGCATCCAGATCCAAGTAAGAATTGGATCTACTACTATTCTTTATCTGGATCCAAGTTGATATTGGATTTACTGTTCTTCATCGGGATCTGAATGAGAAAAATGCCTTCAGCTATTCTTGATCCGGACTCAAATGAAGAGCATCTCAGACTGTTCTTTATCCATGTCCAAGTTTAGAATGTCATTTCGTACTATTCTTCATCATGGTCTAAATCTTAAAAGAACATCTGAAACTATTCTTTATCCAGATCCAGACTAGATAACCAAGAGGACTGTCACCAACTATTCTTCATCATGGTCTAATTCTTGAAAGAACATTTCAAAGTATTCTTTATCCAGATCCAGACTAGATAACCAAGAAGACACTCGCCAACTATTCTTCATCATGGTCTAAATCTTAAAAGAGCATCTCCAACTATTATTTATCCAGATCCAGACTAGAATAGCATCTTCAGTTGTTCAGTCGAATATTTTCGCTTCAGATCCAAAATGCAAAAGCAACTAGGACCACTCATCATCCGGATTCAAATTAGGAGGGACTTCCAGACGCAAACTGGAAGATATCTTGGGGTTGGGGGGCCGGCTACTCTCGAACAGCATTGGAATCGGGACGAGGGTAGTACACAGCTCCATATTAGAAGAGCATCTCCGACTGTAGTTCATCTGGATCCAATTTAAACTGGCGTCTCATGACCATTCGTCATCGGGTTCCAGATCCAGAAGAGCGTCTTGTCTGTCTGTTCGAATCGTCGTCACCCGCGTCCGAAAAAGCAAATAAGAGACGATTCGTCCTCTTGGACCCGAATTAGGAGACATCGTTCATGCATCAACTGGATAAGTGGCAATTAAGAGCTTCTCGAGGTAGTGAACTATTTGTCACCCGGATGTGTTAGATTGAATAGTTACTCGAGATACAAATGAGCCCACTTTGAAAAGTTGTCTTTGTTTGTTAGGTACGAATTAGGAGGAGATAAATAGACCGTTAATAACGAGGGGCTAACAGAGGTAATGACGTTGATTTAGGGGACTGGGTCTCACCTGTGATTGATGAGGACAGGTAACGCTATGTCAATTGGAGGTCTTGAGTAAATGCTGTTATGGGGGATTGTTTTTATGTTATTTATCTTTTTTTTTTATGAAGCGGTAACGAGGTGTTTATTGATTCTCTCTCTCTCTCTCTCTCTCTCTCTCTCCTCTCTCTCTCTCTCTCTCTCTCTGTAACAACCGTGTTCCCTAGTAGTTATAATTTGTTGTGTAAAACGCCGTATTGATAGATAATTCTCTCTCTCTCTCTCTCTTCTCTCTCTCTCTCTCTCTCTCTCTCTCTCTCTCTCTCTCTCTCATAGTAACTACTATGTCATCTAGTTATGTTCTATTTTGGTAATATGTGTAAAACGACGTATTGATGAATAATTTCTCTCTCTCTCTCTCTCTCTCTCTCTCTCTCTCTCTCTCTCTCTCTCTCTCTCTCTAAAGCTGTTTTATCATAGCCTCATCCCAGCTATTTAGTGAATTGGCACGTGAATTTACTCAACGAATAGGACCATCCCGAATATTTTTTTATTTTGCCTTACCTGAAGTTTTGTGGCGTTGATAGCCCATAAATTATTTAGTTATAATATATATATATATATATATATATATATATATATATATATATATATATATATATACACATATATATTATGTTTATGCGTGTGTTTTGGCCATCCCGAAATCACCGGGCGGATTGGCCCCACAAACCAGCCAGGAGGAAGAAGAGGATGAAAAATGATTGTTGACTTCATCTTTATATCTGCTTTATTCCTCTCTCTATCTCCTTTATCTGTGATGTAAAGGACAGACGGGAGTCCTTTGTGGTCGGACTCCATTGTATCTTGAGCTCTTTATTCTCTTCGGCTCTGAGGGCTTTACTCCGGGCTTCTCTCTAGGGCTCTCAGGAGCCTCCGGACTTCTCTTTTATGGGGCTTTTTAAGGCCCTGGGACGTTACTTCTCAAGGACTCCGGGACTTCAGATTTTTATTTTTATTATTATTACTTTTCTATGTTGCAATGACTTACTTATTTCAGGCTCCAAAGCCTTCTGACGTACACTTCTCTATGACTTTTACAAAGGCCTTGGGCTTCTGGGCTCCAGAGAACTTGGATGCACTTCTTCAGGACTTGTTTCAGGCTCCAAAGCCTATTGACGAACACTTCTGAAGGGCTTTTATAAAGACCCTGGAACTCCTGGGTTCCAGAGAACTTGGAAATACTTCATCGGGACGTATTTATTTCAGGCTCCAAGGCCTTTTGACGTACACTTCTTTAGGACTTTTTCAAAGGCTTTGGACTTCTGGGTGTCTGAGAACTTGGAAGTACTTCTTCAGTACTTATTTATTTCAGGCTCCAAGGGCTTTTGACGTACACTTCTGTAGGACTTTTATAAAGGCCTTGGACTCCTGGGTTCCAGAGACCTTGTAAGGACTTCTTCGGGACTTATTTATTTCAGGCTCCAAGGCCTTTACGTACACTTCTCTAGGACTTTTTCAAAGGCCTTGGACTCCTGGGTTCCATAGACCTTGGAGGATTTTCTTCTTTGGGACTTATTTCAGGCTCCAAAGGCTTTTGACGTACACTTCTCTAGGACTTTTTCAAACGGCCTTAGACTCCTGGGTTCCAAAGAACTTGGAACTACTTCTTAGGCCTTCAACTCCCTTTAACTTCACCTTTGTAAGTCTCTTGCGAGGCCTTGGTCTTGCAGCTTTGTAGGGCTGAAAGGCTCATAGACTTCACTCCTCTTTAGGCTCCTTTAAAACCAAGAAACATAATTTTGTGAGCCCCAAAGTATGCCGACTTTTTTCATACTCCTATAGGACTCCTAAGCAATTGGATAAATTTTTAATGGGTTATGAGTTTTGAAATCTTTGGGGCTTTAGTAAATACTTTTTAGGCTCTAAGGCTTATGAGCGTATTATAAGCATTAATTGAAACATTAAGTCTCTCTCTCTCTCTCTCCACCCGTCGTCCTTCCGCCTTCATTCTTCCTTTTCATGGATTTGTTGTGATTTCTTCCTCTTTCCTTTGTTGTTAATCCAGTTGCCGTTTGCCTTCATTGATGGTTTCTTATTTGAAGCCTTTGTTAGGGGGTTTAGGGGTCAGGGTAGAGGGGAATAGGAGTTGTTGGGGGGAGGCGAGGGGGGTATTGCGGCGGCATTATTGCCCTTTGAGTCTGACCACCATTCAGATGTGAAGAGATCTTATGGGTTGTTGGTTTTTAATGCGAATCGTTGAGGCATTTTGGGTTTGTGAAAGTGCTTCTGGTTACTGGTGTTGGCATTTTGAATTGATCAAGGTTCCTTTTGGGGAGTTGGTTTTGATTTCAACATTTTAGACATTTTGAATTGACATTCGTTCCTTTTGAGATGTGTCGATTTTGATTGAAATCTAAGTGACATTTAATGGCTTTTTGAATGTTGATGAATTTGCTTCCAGTCTTTTGCACTAAGTCTTTACGATGATTCTTTTGTTTTTGGTTTGAATTGAATTTCCTGGACACATTAAATATAAAAGCTGTTCTTGTTGGTTTTAGTTGTACCTTCGGTCAATCAAACTTTATAGAAGACCTGTTGATTTGATTTCGGGTTGAATCGTAGACATTCTGAGTTTTTCAAATTATTATATATATACATACATACATATGGTATATATATAGTTTTTTCTATATTGCTTTCAACTTGTATCGTCATCAGGGTATCTTCACCAGGATATTAATATTGTTATAATTAAACCATGTGCTTTTTTTATAAGGTCATTTTAATTTTGCAAAGCGATATGCACTAGTCCATTAGATTTCTAGCTATTTCGAAGATTCATGTGTATATGTATCCTGTTTTTTTTTTTTTTTTTTTGCAGAAATATTTGCTCGGTTTTTATTTTTTTTTGTTTTTTTATTTTTTTTTTTTTAGATTTTCACATCACAATTTTTTATGAGCGCTTGCTTGCAAGTCGAATAACCTTGCAGTTCCTTGCCATATGAATGATTGCTCTGTTTTGATAATAATAATAATGATAAATCCACAACAGCTCCCGCCATTGGGTTTTCATGTTTTGATTAGCTCACTGGCACCGTTTTTTGCACCGTGGTAGAATTTTATTTCGCTCTTTCAATAAAAAAAAAAAAAGCCTGGCTTGATGAAGTAGTCAATAGCCTCTCTCTGCTTTTGACTGGCTCTTAACCCGAAATTGCCTGCAGCAATTTCTCTGCCTTCGATTCAAGCCACTGCCGGAGAAAATCACATTTTCGTAATCCTTTTACTTTTTCAACTTTTTTTTTTTATTTTTTTTTTTTTTTTTAACTCCGCTTTGGCTCGGCGCTGTTCCCGGAAAATGCTGTTTTGGCAATGTAATTTTTTTTTATTTAATTCGATTCAAGTTGGTCTTTTTTCAAGAGAATAGTTTTTTTATTTTTTATTTTTATTTTTTCCGGTGTCAATTTTCCGTTATTGTTTTTTATGCCGTGAAAAACCATACGGGTATATTTAGTAACTTTGTATGTTTTCCTTTTTTTCTCTCTCTCTCTCTCAAATTCAGGCCACTGCTTTTCTCGCGGGAATGTGATTTCTGTAATACAGGCTGTATTTTTTATGGTTAAAATACTGGGCCCAAAAAACATACACACACCAGCGTAGGCTATGTGTTACACTTTTTCCTAGAGATGTTTTCTGTGATGTTTCCTTGTAATCTTTTTGTATTACTGTAACATATTTATGTATTTGTATTTTTACATTTCTGTATGCCTGGAAAACGCACATACACGCATACAGAATATTCACTACTACGACTTTCCCTCGGAGAATACAATTTCTGTAACGTCATTTTCTATGTAATATTTCTGTTTTCTGTTTTTGCGGGGGGTGGTGGGTGTGGGGGTTATGGGGAAGGGAGAATGGGGGTGGGTGGGGTGGGTTCGTTCTTGACACAGGACTGGAATATTTAGTGACTTTACCATTATCGGTTTTCCATTCCATTTGCGTTATGACCTTGCAGATTCGGGAGGACACGGCGTTAAACGCTGCGTCCCCTCCTCCTCCTCCTCCTCCTCCTCCTCCTCCTCCTCCTCCTCCTCTTTCTCAACATCTCCTCCTCCTCCTCTTTCAACAATTCGAAGCGAAAACTTGGCCATTGATTTTTTATTGTTCCGCTTCCAAAAGCATTCGTTCTTGCTTGCCTGCCTGTGTATGTATGCTACTGCGTGTATGTTTGTGTGTGTATGTGTATGTGTGTGTGTGTGTGTGTGTGTGTGTGTGGTATTTAATATTGCGTTTACGCGACGTCACATGAGTGTTTGCGTCATGCACTTCAAATGAAACGTTTGTGAGCATCGAAAGGAACCAATGTTTGTGTGTCTCGTGAGAGGTGTTTGTGTCTGCGCTCATCGAGAGGGAGCGTTTTCATATTTCAAGGAACCCGTTTTCAAAATCGCAAAGTGTTTGTGCACCCCAATAAAAGGTTTCCAAAATAATCTTTTTAGCGTGAGTGGATAGGGTTGGTGTGTTTGTACATTGCAAGAATGAGCGTTTGTGCCACTTCACAAAAAGCGTCTCTTGCCATTTGAGCCAGCCGTAAAATAGAACTGTAAAAAAGGAAGAAATTCACAATTATTTTCGCTGTAATAAGAACACATTTTCACAACAACAACAAAAATAACACATTTTCTCTTAAAAAAATACTTAAAAAAATACTTTAACTATAAAAAAAAAAAATTTCACTATAAAAGAAAACATTCGCTTAAAACACTCATTGTAAAAAGAAAAAAAAACAACAATTTTCACAATAAAAACGAAAAAAACACATTTTCACTATAAAAACACTTTCACTATATTAACACTTTCACTATTAAAATAGAAGAAAAAACACTTTCACTATGAAAAAGAAAAAAAAAACAAATTTTCACTATAAAAAAAACACTGTCACTATAAGAAAAACATTTAGACTATAACAAAGAAAATAATACACATTTTCACTATAAAGAAAACAAAAACACATTTTCACTACAAAAAAAGAAAAAGCACATTTTCACTATTTAAAAAAACACATTTTCACTATAAAAAAGAAAAGAATACATTTTCACTATTAAAAAGAAAAAAATCACTATAAAAAAGAAAAAACCTCTTTAGAAGAGAAAAAAAACACATTTTCAGTTTAAAAAAACACATTATTACTGTAAAAAAGAAGATATTTATATATATTCACTTCCAAGAGAAGCGTTGGAAGTTTGCTCAGGGATGTTTGTCGGCGCATGCGCCTTCCGTTGCCTGTTCAAGTTTACCAATGCAAAACAAATCCGCGGTCAATTGCCAGCGATTTCCCGAATGGGACGAACCCGAATCTTTTGAATATTCATGTTCATTGGCCCCTAGGGGCGTGTTATCTTGACGGCACTCCACCCACAGCCCCTACCCCCCTCTAACCCCCCATCCCACCCCGCCTCCTTCCATATGGGGAGGGCTATTTATTTTGGACGAAAGTAGCTCGGTGGTAGTAGCAGAATATGTGTACTGTTTAGGGTTTGGGACAGAGGTAACATTTGCGATGGTAGAGAAGGACTTAGAGTAGGAATAGCAGTAGTGAAAAACGTAATAAAAGAAAAATTAAGTGTGATGATAGCAACCTTAATAGTAGGTTATCTATCTGTGATGGCAGTAACTTAACACGAAGTAATGGGCAGTTGTTGAGGAATATAGCATTCGAAAATAAAACGTAAAATTTTTTACTAGATACAAAAAGGCTAAAAATAGCATCCTCAACGTGTTGCTTCAAGCCCTATTAACCTTTTAAAATATCTTCTATGGCAACACTACCACCTCCTCCCCCTCCCCCTCTTCCCACCTCTTTTTTTTCGCCCCTCCCCGTGTCAGCACTGGTTTATACAGGGGCGCGCGTAGCTGTCATCCATTATATTTGTCAGTATCTCAACCTCTTTATGAGCTGTGACAGCTGCTTGTCCCCACAATCCGTAGTAGATGTCTCCGGTGAGGGCCAATAAAAGTAGACCGGGAATAAAGAGAGATAGAGAGACCCCGGAGAGAGAGAGAGAGAGAGAGAGAGAGAGAGAGAGAGAGAGAAATTGGACTTGTTAGACTTGTTATTTATGATCATTTAAGTACTAATAGGCCCAGCTTTTCCGAAGAGTGTATATATAATATATATATATATATATATATATATATATGTATGTATTATATTTGTATGTAGTTATGTATGTCATATGTAGTATGTATAATGTATATGTATATTAAATATATATATATATATATAATGTAAATATAATATATATGTGTGTATAAAGATATATATACATACATACATATAAATATATTATAAAAATAATATATATATATATTATTTTATATTATATTATTTATATATATAAAATATAAATAGTCACCATAGCAGAGAGATCCAACGAGCCAGCTAGCGGGAAAGTTTAGTTTGTGTAAGTAATAAGGGACCTGTTATTATTGGTTATGTATTATTATTATGATGAATTTGGACGGACGCTGGCTTGATTATTGCCGGGTTGGCTTTGCCTGGCGTTATTGGCTTTGGTTCAAGTTTATTTGGATGTCAGATTTCATTAGGCATTATTTGGAAACTTCTCCTCCCACCCCCCCCCCCCCCCCCCCACCCCCCCCCACCCCCCCCCCCCTCTACGTCGCAGTCCTCCCCTCTCCCCAGTGGCAATCCCACCCCCCCCCCCCCTCCACCCGATTGCTGGCTGGCTGGCATGTATTGCTTTTGTTGGTAAGCTTTTTTTTTATTTTTATTTTGCAAGGATTGATTTAGCTTCTATATTTTATTTGTTTCATTGATTTTTAATGTTATATTTTATGCATGCGAAAGGTTTTTTTTTATTTTTTTAATATTTGATTAGTATTGCTTTGTTGGGTGTATACATTTCTCATTGGTTGTCATTTTGTCGATTTATTTAAAAAATCGAGGAAACTTTTCATTTTTTTTCCACTATTTTTTTTTAGGATTTATTTGTTCAACACTGATCTTTCTTTTGATTCTTTTTGTCGTAGTGTTATTTTCGATGTTTGGCTGTTGACGCAGCATTTGTGATTTGGAAATTATTTTTTAAATCATTACATTAAAAATGATTTTCTTGTCTGTTTCAAGATAATATTTTTTGTTATTCTGGAAAAGCAGATTTTTTTTTTTTTTTTTTTTTTTTTTTTTTTTTTTTTTTTTTTTTTTTTTTTTGCAAAAACTTGGATTTTTTGGCTAATTAATTTTAGCTTTTGAAATTTGACTTACATTTTCTTTGTTCACAAGTGCGTCATTTCGGAAAGAGATATATAAGTCATCATGTAACACTGTATAGCCAACCTCTTCTCATATTCACACCGGATAGCACGGTTTATGCACTTTTTCTTTGGAGCGCTCCTCTTGCTTCCCTGCTCCTGTGTAGTTTATATTCACTTTCTAAAGGTTAAGCGGTACCGTCTTCCAGTCCGCCTCTTTATTTCGTGTTTTTATTTAACGTATGTACTCTTCCAATGACGGGTATATATTATTAAATTGTTCGGCTACGGTTGAAATGTGTTTGTGACACTGAACACACACACACACACACACACACACACACATATATATATATATATATATATATATATATATATATATATATATATATATATATATATACTGGCTGAACACACCACAGTTCACCAACATCCAGTACCTGTTCCACTGCTTCTATCAAAAAAGAAAAAAAGAAATAATAAAAATAAGAACAATGGCACTAAACGTTATGTGACTGGGGCATTCTACCTTGCTATGGGACCGAAAACCGAGAATGAAAGAATTCCCCCCTCCCCCCCCCCCCCCCCCCCACAACAACACATGCAATTCCTCCCAACCATATCATATATATATATATATATATATATATATATATATATATATATATATGGATATATATATATAAATTTGAGAGAGAGAGAGACAGAGATGAGAGAGAAGAGAGAGAGAGAGAGGAGAGGAGAGATCATTTATTATATATCATTAGCAAAGGCGATGCCTAATTATTGCAAACACTCCTCTAAATTATAGCAAGACGCCAGATAATCACGTCTAGAGGAGGCTTAGTTATGGCTCCTCGCCCGTTATTAGTCGAGGCTCCGTGTAATTATCGAAAATGACGGTGAATTATTCGGGACAATTGATAATTATTCCTGAGAGACTTTTTATTTAATTTTTTTTTTGTGGGGGGGGGGGGGGGGGAGATGCGATTATCAATGTGACTCTCTGAAGAGGAAATAATAATGATGAAAGAATTTCTGGCTAGTTGAATGGCTGTAGATTTTAAATCGAGAGTCTCTCTCTCTCTCTCTCTCTCTCTCTCTCTCTCTCTCTCTCTCTCTCTCTCTCTCTCTCTCTGCCAAGGTCCAGGGCGCCTAAGAATCTCGTAATTACCCTGTTGAGAATTTCCTTGTGCAGTACCGGTCTGTAGCTTGGAGTAGACGAAGGTGGTGCAAGATGGCGGCATACCTTTTATGTTCCTTTATGTAACAGCTACAATTTCTACAATTTCAGGTCACACTGTTTCGCTATTTGAATTATACAGGGTGTCCATAAAGTCCCAGTACCATTACAGGCAATAAATACTTTTAATGGTACTGGGACTTTATAATATATATATATATATATATATATATATATATATATATATATATATATATATATATATATGTATTTGTATTTGTATTTGTATTTATATATATTTTCGTCAGAACATTAAGTCTGTCTCCCTTGGGAATAACTTTCGCCCATAAGGGAATTATTCACTCAATAGGAGAATTTCGTTTTTAGTGTTGTAAGTTATTTAAAAAGTGTAGTAAATTTGACGTTTGTCATAATGTTTGTACACATATATATATAATATTGTGTATATATCTAATTCTCCCGTTCTCTTTTTCTATTCCCAACCTTTTATACACAAACGCTATTGAAATGTACCTCTCTCTCTCTCTCTCTCTCTCTCTCTCTCTCTCTCTCTCTCTCTCTCTTCTCTCTCCTCTCATCACACACACATCATATAAATACCTAACGATCAGATTCTTTCTCCCCCTCAATATAATCCGATGGAATTCTCCCTAAGTGCTCGTAATTCATGACATATCTTATTTTTTCCTTACATTACATCTAATTATGCACTCTGATATGTGTATCATATATCTACCAAGAAATATATTTTTCGTCCTTGGAATTAGTTTCTTGTAATTAGGGTCGTGTGATTAGGGTCCATTGGTAGTGATGCATTGCCGTAGCTACTTTGCGTCTTGCTGTGAATTCTGCTTCTGCTGTTGGTGTATAGCGTTACTAATGAATTTGAGGTTTGAAGAAAATAAATAAAAAATCTTAGGTACTAATTTTCGAAAAAATTCCAAGTTAGATAATTTCAGAAAAAATTCTTAGCTAATTTCAGAATAAAATTAAAGTTAGCTGATTTCAGAAAAAAAATTAGAATTAGCAGATTTCATTAAAGTATGTAAGTTAGCTAATTTAAGAAAAAATCTAATTTATGTAATTTCAGAAAGAAAAAAATTAAGTTAATATCGGAAAAATTCCAAGTCGCCTAATTTCTGAAAAAGTTCTAGTAATCTTTTTCTTTTTTTTATTCTGAAATATTTCAATTTTCTTCAAGCAGAATTAGTGTAATTTTATTTTTCAGTTAATATGTATATATTTTTATTTATGTTATCATAAATTATTCTTGCTTTTGTGTTCATAATCAGTATCTGTTCTTCATCAATCGTTAATAACTTTTCTGCCTTGAAGTTCAGAAAATACTTTCAACATTTTCCTGGAGAGAGAGAGAGAGAGAGAGAGAGAGAGAGAGAGAGAGAGAGAGAGAGCCAGCCAGCCAGCTCCGTCCACCACTTAGCTAGAAAATTCTACGACCTCTAGCTGCCACTCTACAAAACAGGAGAGAGAGAGAGAGAGAGAGAGAGAAAGTGGTCCACTAGCGCACAGCAAAAAAAGCCGAAAGAAAGATAGACTGAGAGCGATCCTTTAAAATGTCTTGAGAGAGAGAGGAGAGAGAGAGAGAGAGAGAGAGAGAGAGAGAGTCTCTTGGTTTCCATGACAACGACAGGTATACACAATCAAGGAAGTAATGGCATCTGATAAGTTTCCCTTTGTTCGCTTCCGATGTCTCTCTGCTCCGAGGAAAGTTAATAAGCTTCCAGTAGGCGATCACCTGTGTCATTTCTCTCTCTCTCTCTCTCTCTCTCTCTCTCTCTCTCTCTCTCAATTTCAACTTCTGCAGGAGCGGCAGTAGTAGATTTCTTCAAAGGTGTTGCTTCTCATAGGAAATGCTTTATGTTGTTCATTATCTCTCTCCTCTCTCTCTCTCTCTCTCTCTCTCTTCCAGTAACGTTTCATATAATTTATTTCCCATATTTTAATCAGTTTTCAATGGTGGATAAGTTTATTTACGTAATAGAGTTGGTCTCCAGTTAAGTAACAATAATTTCCTTTTTAATAATAATAATAATAATAATAATAATAATAATAATAATAATAATAATAATAACACCGTCGATGTATTTTTATCTTTTGTTTACGTCATCTTCATGGCATTTGATGAAGAAATATTTTCATACACGTTTTTTATCCCTTTCTCGAAGAAGGCCTCGGCATGGTAATTTCCCCCCCACACCCCCCTTCTCTCTCTCTCTCTCTCTCTCTCTCTCTCTCTCCTCTCTCTCTCTCTCAAGGATTCTTATGTTTTTTTTACGAATGCTGATTGTCATATCACTCTCTCTCATGAGGTAGTATTTCTCTCTCTCTCTCTCTCTCTCTCTCTGTCCAGGTAGACGAAAGGGCCTAACAATATGATAATAACAATTCCCCTCTTGTCTCTATCTCTCTCCCTCTCTCTCCCCTCCAAATTTTCTTTCCCGTTCCTCATTACGTTAACTATTATGGAAAGCGATTTTGAGGGGAAAGGGAGGGAGAGGGTGGTTCTCCTCTTCCCCCTCTCCTATCTCTTCCTCCTCCCTTTTTTGTTCTTGTGTCTATCTTCCTTCTTTATCCAACCCCCCCTCCCTAGTCCCCTTCCTTACCTTATCATCCTCTTCTTTTCCCCTCCTCCTCCCCTACGTCCTCCTCTTCCTACTTCGATGTATTCCTCCCTCTCTTCCCGCCTCCTCTCCTCTCCTTCCACAACTTCCTCCTCCTCCTCTCTTGCTCCCCTCCCCCCCTTGTTTCCCCGCTTCATTAAGATCAAAAGGCTTTGTTGTGTGGAAGGAACCGTGAGGTTGTGACTTGTATGAGGAAAACGCAATTCTGCATCGAGTTACTCCAGCTGAACGCTTTTTCCCCCGTCGGAGTAACTGAACGTATTTCTGTAGAAGTATAATTGAGGGAGGGGGTCTTCCGTACTTTCCAAATCGTGGGCGCGTGTCTGAAGCGTGTTAATGCTCAATAATCACTTCTTTTACGTTCATGTACAGTGCCTGCCTCTTAGTGCGTCTGTTCATAAATTCGTTTCTGTCGTTTTAACTCATTTGTTCATCTGTGTAGTATGTAACGGTTGCTGAATTTGGCTTCTTGCTTTCATACCTGTGCAAGTTTCTTAAATGATAGCGTGTTTTTCTTTTGTTTTGTTAATCCTCAAGCAATTGTATATTTGTTTTTATGTTCCTACCTTTTGCCCTTCCCCAATTATCTCTTCTGTCATCTGTCTCCATCTAGCAGCTGATTATGTTCCAGCTGCGTTATTTTCTCATCCGATTTACATGGTTTTATTTGTCTCGAACGTCTCCATCTTCCCATATACAGCTCCTGACCAATCACCTCTTTGGTCATCTTTTAGAATTTCAAGCAAAAAATGCCTGGCACCAAACATCTTTCTGTTACACTGAAGGTGGTGTGGTGGTTCTCATTTCTGTTAGTTGTGATTCAGATCACCATTAGGGGATACCCCATTTAGACGTCATCTAAAACAGGGTACTTCCATTAGGGCCTTTTGAACTTGCATCCTGTGAAGCCCTTTCCTGACGAGGGGCAAATGCACGGCGGGCCAGACACTCTTACCAATTTTGTGGGAGGATGGCGATCAAAGGTGTAGATGACGTCATAGACGGGGACACCACGGGCAAACCAGCGAAGTGCCCTTGCCCGTTGTTGAGGCACTGGATGGGGCTCTTGACTAGGGACCACGTTGCCTGACACAGCTCTGACTGCCCTCTGCCCGGTGTGAGGTCCAAGGTATAGGTTCGCCTGCTTCTGCCTACACAACTTGCCTTGGTCTGTTAGATCTGGTAACACTGTTTAAAAAAAGCGATATAATTACGGGCAAATCCGAATGCCAATAGTCGTGTTTGTTGTTCCCTTTGTAGAATAGAATCGCCTCCCTTCTTAAACGTCACGGTGTCACACTGTTGAAGTCGTTTTTTTTTTTTTTTTTTTCTTTAGTTACCTTTTTCTGTAGAAGGTATTTTTGTGATGACTAGTTATGGGTCATTTATTGGTAACTGAATTGATAGTTATATTGAGGAGTTGTACAAATTGACTTTCCTTCCTTGAATCATACTTTGGTAAAATACTTTGTTCGTTTTGTTATCGTTATTATTTCAAGTTTTATTGTCTGTTTAGGTGATTGTTTGTATATATATATATATATATATATATATATATATATATATATATATATATATCTCGGATATGAAGGTTTAATAAACAAGCTCCTTTGCATTATCCCTCAATCTTTTTAGCATTATATAATCATCTGCCGTCCCTCGAACATGATTATTTAATTAATACTATAACGATTATTCTGTCCAGGTGATCGTAATAAACAAGTACCCTTCTCTCCCCCCTCCCCTCCCCAAAATCCCCCCCAATATTCTCTCCCCTCATTTCCACCCCTCATGATCTTAACTATGAGAAATGAAGGGACTGAGGGAAAACTCCTTTGGTGCAGATGATGATGTTGGGGGTTGTTTATTGGGAGGGTGGGGGAAGTGTTGTGAGGGGGGTGGGAGGGGGGGGTGGATGTTGTTATTGGTTGTTGGGGGCGGGGTGGGGGGGGGGAGTAGTGCAAGACGTGTTATTGTGATGTATGTAGTGGCTTAGCAACGTAATGACCAGCTTCTCCCGTCACCTTGTTTTTTTTTTTTTTTTTTTTTTTTTTTTTTTTTGTTTTTTTTTTTTCTTCGTTAGATGTTCCTTGTGTGTGCTGGTGTTGGAGGCTGTTTGTGCTTTATGCGTGCCCTCTTTGAAGGTGTTTGTGCGTTATGTGTGCCCCATTTGAAGGTGTTTGTGCGTTATGCGTGCCCCATTTGAAGGTGTTTGTGCTTTATGCGTGCCCCATTTGAAGGTGTTTCTGCCCTCTTTTTTTTATGTTTTTTTTGTCCCTATTTGTTGCGTTATGCAGGTATTGTGTACAAACGTTTGTGTGCTATTGAACTACTGTGCACAAGTGATGGTACATTATGCAAGTATGTGTACAAGTGTTTGTGTGCTATGTAAGTATTGTGAAAAAGTGTTTGTGAATTATGCAAATATGTGTATGAGTGTTTGTGCATTATGCAAGTATTGTGTGTCATGCAAGAATTGTTCAAAAGAGGTTTTACATCATGCAAAATTATCGTTTGGAAGTGTTTGTGCATAATGCAAGTTTTATGTTTAAGAGTTTGTGAATTATGCAAGTATTGTGTACAAGTGTTTGTGCATTATGCAAGTATTTTTTAAGTGTTTAAAAAGGTTTGTGAGTTATGGAAGAATTTTGTACAAGTGTTGGTGGTCTGTGCATGTCCTGTGTGAAAGTGTATGGGTGCTAGGTATATCTTGTGTAAAACTTTCTGTGCATTAAGCATTTCGTGTAAAAGTGTTTGTGTTTTATGCATGACTTATGGAATACATGCTTGCTGGCTATGCATGTCTTGCGTGCACGTGTTTGTGAATGGGACTGGGATTTATTTTGTGATGTGTGCGTCGTACGCACGTGTATGTGATTTTATGCTTGTCTGTCATGTGTCCAGGTGTGTGTTTGGTATTGTGATTGTTTGTGATTGTATTTGGGGTTGGTTTTGTGCGTGTGTTCCTTTGTGTGCTTGGAAATTAATCCCCTTTGTTGTGTATATGTATATTTTTCTCTCAGGTGAACTGTTTCATCTCTTGTGGCATTTTTAAACTTATTAATTCTCATAAGGACGAGAATGGGAACAAAAACCATTAAGGACGAGAGAGAGAGAATAATATTTAAGAGCGAGAAAGAATAATAATGATTATCAAGAACAAGAAGGGAATAATAATTAAGAACGAGAAGGGAACAAAACTTATTAAGAACAAGAAAAGGAACTAAGGTTATTAAGACAGAGGGAACAATAATTATTAAGGACGAAAAAAAAAATAATTGTTGAAAACAAGAAATGGAATAATAATCAAGAACGAGAAAGGGGAAAAATTAATAACAAGAAGAAAGGGAAGAATAATTATTAAAAGCAAGAAAGGAAGTGGAGAAACAATTCCACAGTTATGTATTGGTACACACACACACACATATATATATATAGATATATATATATATATATATATATATATATATATATATATATTTTATATATATATATATATATATATATATATATATATATGTTATATATATATAAATCAATCTCTACAGAGAGCTTTCGCGAGTCTGCTCCCTGCATGGCTATGGATTCGTCCATCATTTCTAGACTTGTTTCTATGAGTATTTTGATGAAAGGAACAATAATTATAACAATTATTCCCTTTTCCATTTACTTTTCCGTTTCCAAACACCAAAACAACGGCAGTCATTTGTAATGCGCGGCGTTGCGTTGGTAAGCTCACAATTGCGCGCGTGAGAGCGCTGCTTCTCCTCCTCCTCCTCTCCTCCTCCATCCTCCTCCTCCTCATCCCCCCTCTTCCTCCTCCCCTTTCGACCGCTAACAACTCGTTATAATAAAAGAGACGCGTGCTGCGTGTTTGTGCGCCGTAATGAAGAATAAAAAAAAAGGAAAAGATGATGATAAAGATGGTTCTATCTTCACTTCACTCAAAGTCTGGGCGCCTCTCCCAAACTTTTCTCTC
>NC_087219.1:15657346-15669846 GCF_015104395.2 Macrobrachium nipponense
AGAAATTTCACCAAAAATCTCCCTTCCAAAATAATAATAATAATAATAATGAAAATAATAAGTAAGTTAATTATAATAATAATAATTATTATTATTATTATTATTATTATTATTATTATTTACCCACTTCATTTGTCCTTTACCTCCTGCGTTCCATATCGTAAACGGCTGTTTAAGACGTCGCACCACCTCCTGAATGCGCGCGCACGCGCGCAAGCATTTGGTGGAATAACAATAAAACAATTGGAAGCCGATCCAATACAGTCATTGCTACGTCAGTACTCGGGAGGAGTTTAATCTTGGGGTCCCTTTTAAGATAGTGTTACGATTTGGGGGAGGGCAGGGGGGGCGGGGAGATAAGCATCGCATTCCGATAAATGCACGGGTCGGCCGATTGGTATCATATAATGGCCCGCCCCCCGTCATTCACGTTGGGCAATTGTGCTTTTCGGCTGGGGTGGCGTTGCTTTTAAGATAATAGTGAAGGCAATCACGCCCATTGCCGCCGATGTTGCTTGCGCTGCGCGTTAATAGTCCGCGAGTGGCAGTTTTGGAAGTATATGTAAATTAGGTGGATGATCCTGCATTTTTTTTTCAAATCGCCAGTGAAACTTTGACATAACAGCGTTTTTATTTTTTTTATTTTCATTTATTTATTTATTTATTTGCAAATCGCCAGTGAAACTGATATAATAGATTTTTTTTTGGTGAATCGCCATTGAAACGGATATAATATATAGTTTTTTTTTTTATTTATTTTTTTTTTTTTTGCAAATCGCCAGTGAGTGATGTACAGTGAGTGTACATTGGGGAAAAGTAAGCATACACTCAGGAACAGTAAGCATATACTCAGGAACATTGAGTGTACACTCGGGAACAGTGAGTGTACACTCGGGAACAGTGAGTATGCACTCAGGAACAGTAAGTACGCTCTCGGGAACAGTGAGTGTACACTCAGGAACAGTGAGTATGCACTCAGGAACAGTAAAGACGCACCCGGGAACAGTGAGTGTACACTCAGGAACAGTGAGTGTACACTCGGGAACAGTGAGTGTACACTCAGGAACAGTGAGTGTACACTCGGGAACAGTGAGTGTACACTCAGGAGCAGTAAACACGCACTCGGGGACAGAGAATGTACGCTCAAGAACAGTAAGTGTACATTCAGTAACAGTAAGTGTACTCCCAGGAACAGTTAGTGTTCACTCAGGGGCCAATTGAAGTCTTACAGTATTACTATGTATATAACTAGCCATGGGTGCCGTGTGTATGGAAATAAGGACAAATGATGGAAGAATGTAGTGAGCGCATGCGCAAGCGCTCTTGCTAGATAAGCAAGGGGCCTTCGAAGATATCTGTAAGAATAATGGGAAGGAATACTAATGCTTTATGGCACTTTTATTACAGAGGAATGAAAAGTTTGGAATGTTATAGTAGATACAACCCAACAGGAAAAAGCTGAGAATATTATAGTAGAATGTAGAAGTGTACAACCCAGAAGCGCACTTTTAAATTGTGGGACTGGTTATATTACACTCACTGCAAATATTAGGGAATGAAATAATGGACACAGCAGTCATTTCTTAACATCGGCCGACTTTAAAAGGCTTGATGCATTTCGTGTGAGTTGCTCTTTTATAAGATGTTGTGACTTTTGGAACACTTTCAGTTAATTGCCTGTTAAGTACCCGAATTAACTACTCCTCCCCCTCTCCCTCCCCCCATGCCAGCCCTTAACTACTCCCCCACTCTCCCCCCCACCATTAACTACTACCCCCCTACCCCCACCTCCACACCGTTGCCTTACTGCCCATCCTCTCTACGTGCATGTCAGATACCCCCTCCTCCTCCTCCTCCTCCTCCCTTCTCAGTTGCATGGTTTCATGCCACTGGTGTTTTAGACTGTCATCGTGGGCTTAATGGGGCCGATTGCACTCTCATTTGCGATATTTGGCTACGATACACATTATGGCCCAGTGCTTTTAAATACGATTGGCCTTTAAACCGTATTGGAAAGCACACTCCGTAAGTGAGTGGACTTGATCGTCTCTCTCTCTCTCTCTCTCTCTCTCTCTCTCTAAAGTTGTGGGGTGATTTGATTTCAAGACTTTCTCTGTCTCTCTGAGGTGTAGTAGTTTTGAAGTTCTCTCTCCTCTCTCTCTCTCTCTCTCTCTTCAGGTTGTAGGGCTTTCGAAAATTCTCTCTCTCTCTCTCTCTCTCTCTCTCTCTCTCTCTCTCTCTCGGGGACCTCTTGGAAAATCACCGCATCGTAATGGAGTCTTGTGGAGACCTCATAGCCTCCATTACTCCCCACCCCATTACCCATTCGCTTAACCACCCATCTCCTTCCGAGATACCCATCTGATTGGATCCTGCATTGCAGCATTGCAAGAATCCCGCAAGATTTGCGAGAAACTTAAGAGATGATCTTGTTTCCTTTGACTATTGCCATAAACTGTTTGACTGTCGGGAACGTCTGCTATTAGCTTAAGGGCTTGGAACTTTGGAGTTTGTGCGTGCTACTCTTGCGTACTTGCTTCTCTTGTTTATGTTCCTCTCTCTCTCTTCACATTACGTCTTTTTCTTCCTTAAGTCATAACTCGTCGTGCTGACATTATTACTCTGTAGAACTGTCAAAAGTGTTTTGGTGACATTGCTATTGATGTCGTTGATCTAAGTTTAACAAAGGCTCTATTTTATGACTAATATGTGCGTATGTACAATATATGTGTGTGTATGATAACTTATATATATTTATTTGCAGATTTATCTCCGTTATCACTATTAAATAACGAAAGAGATTCCGTTCTTATGGAAGTTGCTTTACAAATTAACGGAATTTTGGGTAAAATCTGTGTGCGTATATTTACATGGGTAATTTCTGTGTGTAAGTTTACTTGGGTAATTTCTGTGTGTATATTTACTAGGGTAATTTCTGTGTGTATATTTACTAGGGTAATTTCTATGTGTATATTTATTTGGGTAATTTCTGTGTGTATATTTACTAGGGTAATTTCTGTGTGTTTTTACATGGGTAATTTCTGTGTGTATATTTACTAGGGTAATTTCTGTGTGTATATTTACATAATAGCTGCAGTAATACTAATATTATCTTTAGGCATATTCAAATGGATATTTGCACATCATGATCAAAATCAATCAATAATAATAAAATAATAATAATAATAATAATAATAATAATAACTAATAATAATAATCAGTAAATGGCACAAAGCACCGATATGTCGTGACTTACCTCGAGTTTATTGAATAAACTTAACCAAAAAGCAGAGACCTCCTATTGCATGCAATTGCTTTGCAGTGGGAGCATTGCCTTAATTACTTCTTTTGTTGCATAGCAATGAGGTGCGTGTCTTTGGGAAGTCAAAAAGTATCTTGCTTTGTTTTGTTGTTTGTTGTTGTTCTTTTGTCCTTGGTGGTGGAAATTGCTGCGGTCCAGTGGTTGCAAGTCTACCCTGCCCTAATGAGTATTTTGGGGAATAGGTCCTAATTGTCGATTGAGGTGGGTAGCAACCACGGTGCAGAAGCATGGGCTAGCAACTTCATTCCAGAGGGATTTCTGAGAACTATATATATATATATATATATATATATATATATATATATATATATATATTTATATATTGTTCTGAGAGAGAGACAGACACAGACGCAAACAGAAATATACCGAAGCAGAATCAAAATTAGATATAATTCGTATAACATGCATGCAAATATATATATATATATTATATATATATATATATATATATATATATATATATATATATATATATATGTGTGTGTGTAAATTATATGAATATAAAATGTATATATTTAAATAATTCATATATTTATATATATCTATATATATGTAGAGAGAGAGAGAGAGAGAGAGAGAGAGAGAGAGAGAGAGAGAGAGAGAGAGAGAATGAATGAATGAATGTGCGTAACATGTAAACCTCAAAGAAATTAACTTCGTATTTTATACCCCCGTAAGGAACCGCCGTCCCTCACGAAGTTTACGAGTGTGGCTGACGTTGTTATCGGCACTTCATTTCCTTCCTACGGTAGAATTAGTGTTGTCATTTTTCTATTGTGTGTGTTGGAAGACGTTGGAAAATGACATTTTTCTAAATTACTTTTTTCTAGTTTTTTTTTTCTTCAAGAAAAAAAGGGTGGTTTGAATTAGAGACAGGACTGACTGCTGCTGATTTTACTAATTTTAAATGAATGTCATATTCTGCAGAAGATTAAATTTCGAGTTAATGGCCTCTGCGGGTTTGTTGCTTATGAATAGGTTCAGCTTACGAATAATAATAATAATAGTAGTAATAATAATAATAATAACAATAATAATAAATATAATAAAATAATAATAATAATACACTCTAGTTCTTCCTCTGGTAAATAGCAGCGTTTGTCTTCATGGAAAAGGAAATAAAATCGTCCTTTTGTGTCACAATAATCCTGTTATTGGATTGGAATAAAGCTCCCTGGTACTTATAATTTTGGGCTGGCCTGTTGGAAATAAAGACGGCAGTGAATGGCAATTCATCCTCTTATAGAAAAAATACACGTATTGCAGAACGAATTAAAACCACATTGAGTTTAGGGGCATCAGGCTCCCTTTTCAGTTATCCTGAACTGTATGTGATTCTGAATATATTTGTTCTATAATTTTTTTTTTTTTATTATTATTTATTAAGTTTGATACTGATCTGGTACCGTCTTCTTCTTCTTCTTCTTCTTCTTCGTCTTCTTATATTTATTATTATTATTATTATTGTTATTTATATTATTATTATTATTATTATTATTATTATTATTATTATTATTATTATTATTATTATCATCCAGAAGATGAACCCTGTTCATCTGGAACAAGCCCACCAAAAGGGCCACTGACCCAGAATTCAAGCTTCCAAAGGAAATGGTGTTCATTTGAAAGCAGTAACAGGATGTAATGAGGAATACAGACAGAAGAGATCGTTTATTAGGAAAGAAAAATAAATAAATAAATGAATAGATAAATGTGAGTAAATGATTAAAGCACACAGAGAATTGTTGTAAGGTAGTAAAGCCTTACACCTCAAGGGTGTGTGTGAGGGAATAGCAGTGATGTATGTATGCATATATGTATGTATATGCGTACACACACATACACACGTAATTACATACAAATCTGTTATTCGGCCGTAATGGGATAACGGCGATAAGTGTGATAAATGTGTTTTGTAGCCCCCTGGCGTCATAGAAGGCATATTTTGATATATGGTCATAACAGCTGCTATACAGGTCTGGGCTTATTTGTAATGGTTATTTTGTTCTGCGTTTCAATTGGTGACCGTGCTGTTATATTCATTATTATTATTATTATTATTATTATTATTATTATTATTATTATTATTATTATTATTATTAGTTGTAGACTTTCGCCTAGTCAGTTTCAGTGGTTCCCTGACGTAATATAAGATTTAAATTTTTCATTATTATATTATTATTATTATTATTATTATTATTATTATTATTATTATTATTATTATTATTATTATTATGTGTCCACCGAAATATAGTCCATAGCTTCAAGTCAGAGTGTTTTAATGGTCCTTTTTTATATTTTTATATATATATATATATATATATATATATATATATATATATACATACATATATATCTATATACATACATACATACATATATATGTATGTATATAATGTATATACAAATGAATACGTAAATATTAAGTAAATGTATGTATATATATACTAGTATTGTATATTTATACTGTATTATATTCATATGTATTTATATATTTAATATAATATATTTTTGTGTTATGTTTATATATATACTATGTATGTATATATATATGTATATATCTATATATATATATCTATATATATATATATATATATATATATATATATATATATATATATATATATAAGATATATATATATATATACTAAATCTCCTAAATCCCCGACAGTGATCTTGCCTTGTAAGGTAAGAAGGATACCCGGATGGTCCTTGGGTTATCGAGGGCTTGGGCATTGGCATGGGTAAAAGGGCATGGTCGCCGCAGACGACGAAGAAGCAGTGGTGGCAACCAGAATTGGCATAGATGCCCATTGAGCTGAAAAGAGAGAGAGAGAGAGAGAGAGAGAGAGGGAGGGGGTTTAGGGGGGTTGGTGCGTGCCCGCAGGAGCGCTCCTGTTAAAGTATCCTTGTTTATGTGTTGGCACTTAGCAGTAAATATGTCCGTCGGACGTTTTTACGCGATTATTGGTTGCGATCGGTGGTGCACAAATGAAGAGTGTGAAGTTGGGGAAGCGGTGGGGAAGTAGGGAAATAAGGGGCGGAGGGAGAGTCGGAGGATAGAGGGAATAGTGGGGGGAGTAGTCAAGAGGCTTAGAGAGGGTATTGTTGGGGAAGTTTGGAGAGGAAGAGGGAAACCTGGGGAAGTTTTGTTGGGGGGGAGGGGGAAGGAGAGTGGAAAAGTATGCGTGGAGGAGGAGGAAGAAGAGGAAGAAGATGTGTTGGAGGAGTTGGAGGTAGGGTAGAGGAGTTGGAGGAGTGAGGAAAATGGAGAAACAGGAGGGAACTTGGAGATAATGTTGGAGAAAGAGGTTTGAACGAAAATTTGGAGGAAGAAGTTGGAGGAGAATGTTGGGGGTAGGTGGGGGAGGAGGAGGAGGAGGAGCTAGTAGTACGGGCGAAAGTGCTCCTTGGAGCCTTTCATTACTGAAGACAGGTGGAGTAATTAAAGCTATTGGAGTTTTGGGGTACGAAGGACTGGGTAGTGAGCTCGGGATATTGGGGCCACTCGGGAAGGCCCGGTAGTACCCCTTGGGCATCAACCTCCTCCCCATACCCCCAGATGCCCATTTAGGTGCCCTGATACCCACCAGACTCTGATGCCCCATCGAGAGACCCTCCCGGGATCTTCCCTCCTATTGCACTGAATCTCCTTCCTTCCTTCCCATCCTTGAGTGGGTGGGTATGTTGTATTGCTTTGATAGGGACCACTGGCTGGGTACCGGGTACTGGATAGGTTCAGGGGCGGCGGGGATGGTATGGGGCCATCGGTTTAGGGTAGGGCTCGGGTCACGGAGGGGTATTGGTGCCGTGAAATATAAAAAAAAAATAAGAAATTAGTCTTGAGTCGTGTCATGCTTGGGTACTGACTTGCAACACAAAAGCACTGGAAAATATTACTGCAATACTCTATTGAGCACTTTGCAATCAAGGCGGCGGAGCCGAAATTAGCTCATATTGTCTACCCCCCAACCCCTCCCCCACCCCCTAAACCACTCTTAGTGACCCCCCGTGCCCATCCCCCCCACCCCCTCATAAGTCCTTTTGAAGCAACGAGGCATCTTACGTGTCACTACTTAATTAAGTGCATAAAAAACTGCCGGGTCGGAAAGAGAAAAGTATTTCTCATAATAATAAGAATCGTTCTAAATAAGAGGTTCAGTGTGCCCGGTAATCACGTCAGTAACTAGTTTAAGAAATACTGGTAGCCGACATTGTGATTGGTAGTGAAATTGAAAAAGTATTAGCCGAGGAAAATTAGTTGTTGGCCGAATTTGAGGCATTGATCTCTGGTTAAAAAAAAAAACAACTTTTTTTTTAAGCCATTCAAATAACTATAAACATTTTTTTGAAGCAAATTCGCTTACTGTCAGCTTAGAACATTTCATTCTCAGTCTGATTTTCATAATAGCAACTTTTAAAAGACTTAGATCTCAACCAAACCTCAACGTAACTGTCAGATTAGCAACTAGGAGTCATGATCTCCCAAACTTATTATACCGCTTGAAAACATTCGTCAGACTTAATGGCAACTTCGAAAACTGATTTATTTTTTCTCAAAGTTTTCATCAACTAGAAAATGTCTTTTATATAAAATCCTGTTTATAAAATTAAGGTCGATTTTGTAATTCCTTCTCTCCAAAAGGTACTACTAGTAGTACACATGTGACGAAGATGTGCCGAAGTGTACTATTTCATAGAGTACAGTTTCGTGTTTAGATTACCACCGCAGTCACAACAACCTCGGCGTATGTTTGAAAGTCATCTGAAACCAGAGAGAGAGAGAGAGAGAGAGAGAGAGAGTCATAAATTTCCAAGTTTTTGTTCGTAGTCTTGCATCTGTATGTGACAAGTACAGTAAAGTCTTCATTATTTAAACGAAATTGTTGCCATGTTCATAGTTAAATGTCATAGTGCGCATGCGCAGATGGCTTACCCTTATGTATGCACACTTGTTAATAGGAAGTCCATTGAAACGGGTAGGAGCGCAATTAATATATATAATTATATAAGTATATATATATTATATATATTACATATACATATATATATATAATTATTATAATATATATATATATATATAATTATAATATATATATAATTTAAGAGAGAGCAGAGAGAGAGAGAGAGAGAGAGGAAGGAGATGGCAGCCATATAAACTCGCTTCTTAAGGGTATAAGGATATAAGTTCAGGGGAAAACGGAAGACGAGAGTTCCTAAATGAAATAAGACGTTTTATTAACGAGTGAAATCTTGAAGCTTTTTCCCAGAGTGGGAAAATTATGATCAGGTTTGATGCAGAAACTTTTGTCTCTGCCAAATATTTTGTGTTTTTTCTTTATTCAAGACAAACTTTCTTGCTAAAAGATTGTAATGCAAATGAATAAGTTGTGAGAGAGAGAGAGAGAGAGAGAGAGAGAGAGAGAGAGAGAGAGAGAGAATGTTATGAGTTTTGAAATGTAGTTTCGAGAGTGAATGTACACTTGAGTGGTAAATGTTGAGATTAAGTGTTTTTTGAGAGAGAAGTGTCCTGAGTTTTGTAATGACGAGAAAGAATAGGTGTTGAGAGAGAGAGAGAGAGAGAGAGACTCTTTATTCAGCCATGTATACTCCACATTCCTCCTTTCATCCAGCTGATGACCCTGCCTTCATCATCATCTTATTTATGCACTCATACTTGTATTCATCTAGTTATGCTTATTATTCATTCTATTCCCATATTCATCCACTCAGCCATCTTTGTAGTTATGAACTCTGCTACTGTGCATTCACCCAATCATCATCCATCGGCGTATCTATCCAATCATTAATCCCCGTGACTTGTGACGATCCATATCTCTCTCTCTCTCTCTCTCTCTCTCTCTCTCTCTCTTCTCTCTCTCTCATATACATATATGTATATATAATATGTATATATATATATGATATATAATATATATCCCATATATATATATAAATATATATATATATATATATATATATATGAGAGAGGAGAGAGAGAGAGAGAGAGAGATATGGATCGTCACAAGTCACGGGGATTAATGAACCTTTATATATATATATATTATATATATATATATATATATATATCTATATATATATATATATATATATATATATATATATATATATATATATATATATATATATATAAGGTTTTTTGCCACGAAGGAAAAAAAATGAAAAGCGAGATAGCCATGTACTTTCGGTCCTGTTCGGACTTGGCTATCTCGCTTTTTCATTTTTTTCCTTCGTGGCAAAAAACCTTTATTTATACATATCATCACGTTTTATATACTTCGTGGTCAAGTTATTCTATATATATATATATATATATATATATATATATATATATATATATATATATATATATATATCATAATTAAGTAGTTCTTCCATACGAATGTCGCTTGCCGCTTTCTCCCTACAACTTCTCAATCAAGGATCAAATAATATATATTATATATATATATATATATATATATATATATATATATATACATACATGCTTGAGATTATCTTTAAATCCAGTGTGAACTTGAGAATGTTGAAATAAACTACGAAAGTACTACTTGTTCCAAGTCCCCAGTTTCAATCACCTTTCTACCGTGGATTTAAGTAATATATATAAGTATATATTATATATATATATATATATATATATTATATATATATATATATAATCTGTTTGTACACGAGAGAGAGAGAGAGAGAGAGAGATAGGCAAACTTCCATTTTTAGACTAAACGTCTCTGAACTCCTGGAGAACTTCAGCAGAGCTCAGCGCCTGCAGCCGCTTGCAGATTTTTTTTTTCTCCTTTTTCAAGATATATTTTTTTATTCCTATTTTCATTCCGTTTTTTTTTTTCGCATTTCAAGCTCGCGCGGCCCTTTTAAAGGAAGCCTTTAAAGAGAGGGAGAGTCTTTAAAGGAAGGAGTCTTTAAAGTCTCCCCGAGAAAGTCGGAAGCAAATGAAGGAATGGGTAATCAGTCCTGCTGCCTTCGGGGAAAATGCCATCAGTATTCAACGCCAACTCCAAGCAAGATTTCCTTTTGATAGCAGTCTTTCGTCTCCTCTCTCATTTTCATTTCTTTTTTTCCCTCTCTCTTCTTCTCCTTCTTCTTCTTCTTCTTTCGCTTTTAATGGCGCCTTCGCCTGTGGATAGCAGCAGCACCAGCAGGGCAGGGCAGGAGGTTCCTCGGAATTTCGGGTGTTTTGTCGAGTTGACATGGTTGAAGTGACGTGCATTTTTTTCTTTTTTTTTGGGGGGGGGGGGGGGTCCTCAACTTTTTGTATGATTCTGGAAGAAGCAGGTTTATAATTTGATAGTCTTTTAACTACTTGACTGTGAGCTTATTTCGCGTTAGAATTTTTCTTAGTATACAGAATTTTAATTTGGCGAGATTTTTTTTGTCTTTCTTTTGAGGGGTCCTCAGATTTTTTTTTTATGATTTCGGAAGAAGCAGGTTTATAATTTGATAATGTTTTAACTGCTTGACTGTGAGTTCATTTCGCTGTATATTTTTTCTTAGTATACAAAATTTAAAATTGGCTAGATTTGAGTATTTGTTTTAATTTTTTTTTGGGGGGAGGAGGCTGTGGTTGGATGGGGCCGAGGGTCCTCAGAGTTTTGAATGACTGTGGAAGAAGCAGGTTTATAAATGGATAATGTTTTCAATACTGAAAGACAATTTTATTAAAATTCTCTCTCTCTCTCTCTCTCTCTCTCTCTCTCTCTCTCTCTCTCTCTCTCTCTCTCGTGAAAAATTCTGTATGCTATTGTTTACACAAGTAGTTAATTATGCACCTGGTCGTTATTCGACTCATTATAAGGGTAAACAAAACTGAATTGCCTTTTGTCTTACAAAATATATTAAATACAAAATATATTAAATTATATTTAAAACATGGAGGACCTCAACGATTTTATCCTCATTTTACACGAGTGAAGCCATTTATTAGACAAGATTCTCTCTCTCTCTCTCTCTCTCTCTCTCTCTCTCTCTCTCTCTCTCTCTCTCTCATATAAATACAGTATTTTCTGAAAGGTTAGGTTAGGTCGGGTTAGGCGTTTTGACAGTAACTGTAACACGCCCTCTCTCTCTCTCTCTCTCTCTCTCTCTCTCTCTCTCTCTCTCTCTCTCTCTCTCTGCGCGCGCGGGCGAGGAAGGAAATATATTATCGGGCAGAGTCATGTAAATCCATCTATGCAATGGGCAACAACAATGCTGAGTCTCTGACCTTTTCACAACATCCGCGAATCTCGAACTGTTTCGAAACCTCTCCTGGGGGATCTGCGAAGCCCTGTTCTCCTCTCGCCGGTAAATGTGGATTGGTGTTGGAGTAAGGAGGCTTGGTATGTGATATTGCTCTGCATTAATGTATGTATATACACATATACATGTGTGTGTGTGTGTGTATATATATATATATATATATATATATATATATATATATATATATATAATATATATACATACATATATATAATGTGTGTATTTACGTATAGTAGTGATACAATATATTCGGAAAGGTTAGGTTAGATTTAGACAGTAACTGACCAAGCCAGCCCCCCCCCACCTCTCTCTCTCTCTCCCTCTCTCTCTCTCTCTCTCTCTCTCTATCTCTCTCTTCTCTCTCTCTTCTATCTCTCTCTCTCTCTCTCTCTCCTATCTATGTATCACAAATATTTTCAAAAAGGTCAGATTAGGTTGGGTTAGGGCGTTCTGACTGTTGCCGTAATGCCCGACTCTCTCTCTCTCTCTCTCTCTCTCTCTCTCTCTCTCTCTCTCTCTCTCTCTCTCTCTCTAAGAAGTAAAGTGCTGTTAATCCTGAGTAGCTCCAAGCATCACTAAGGAGCAGTACCAGTAATGGTAGGATTGTTTACACAGTGTAGTGTTAACAATATTTCTAGTAGTACAGAGGAAGTAATAGGAGCAGAGAAAGTTGCAATTGAATAATATTCTATGGTTATCATTAGCTTTAGTAGTAAGAAAAGTGACTTAAGTTGTATGTGGCAAAGTATTTAACAATAGCCTTAGTAGCAGGACCACCGAAAATATAGATGCAACGCCACTTAGCCATTGCCCTAGTGGCATGAAAAGACCCGAATCGGCGGGCTAAGTAGCAAGTGATTATTTTAAAAGTAAGGGCATTCAATATCATCTCTAGTAGCGA
>NC_087219.1:15677346-15682346 GCF_015104395.2 Macrobrachium nipponense
CTCTCTCTGTGTTTATTTATATATTGTTCAGGACTTTGTTCATTATACCTACAAAAAATGTTTGTGTGTATATGAAATTAAATATATATATATATATATATATATATATATATATATATTATATATATATATATATATATATCCATGTTTAGTTTTCACTGTTTTTTCACTATACCTGCTAAAAATCATTCTCTCTCTCTCTCTCTCTCTCTCTCTCTCTCTCTCTCTCTCTCTCTCTCTCTCGTCTCTTCTCTGAGGACGTTGACCTGCGCAAGGCGTTAGCCTTCCAAAATGGTGTTTGAAATACGATTTGTTAATAGAGAATTTCATGAAATATAACTGAAGATCTATAAATTGCGTGAAATATGATGATTTTTAAACATTTTTCAATGATTTTTTGGAGGGAAAAATAAATTTTGTACGCACAAAATACGATTTGCAAATATTGTTAAACTGTGAAGCATTTTAGGAAAAAATAGAAAAAAGCATTTAGAAATATTACATGAAATACATTTCGCGTAGTGTAAAATATTAGAAAGTTTTACATATTAACTAATGCGAAAAACTATTTCGTGTTTCTAAACTTCTTCAAATGAGAGTTTTCCCTCAAAAAAGAAAAAAAAGATTTAGCGATAAACTCGTTCGGTAAATTAAGATAATCTTTGGCGCGTTAAGCGACATATTTATTTGACAAATACTGGAATGTATTTGACACCCTTATAGGTCAACGGGGTAGTGGGAGAGGGTTGGGTTGGGTGGGTTAGGGAGGGTTGGGGAGTTGTGGTGGGAGGGGGGGGGGAGAAGCGCCCGACCCGAATGTCAGAAGAAATACGTCGATGTTATCTATTGTTAAATGGAGTCACGGTCACGGTGTGTCAAGAGAGAGAGAGAGAGAGAGAGAGAGAGAGAGAGAGAGAGAGAGAGAATTCCCATCAGATGTGAAAAATGTTTGGTTCTTAATATTTTTTCATTATTTGTGGGAGTTTGTGTGTGTGTTCATCTTCAGCTGGAACTCTCTCTCTCTCTCTCTCTCTCTCTCTCTCTCTCTCTCTCTCTCTCTCTCTCTGAAATCAGCTCTTCTCTGTACTGTCTGTCTCCTCGGTAAGTTTTTTTTTTTTTTTTTTTTTTTATTTTTTTTTTTTTTTATCTCCTTGTTTGGCTGGTCTTTAAGGCGCCCTTTCTGCTGATTGAGACATGACGAAACTGGTTCACTAAAGACCTGTACAAAAGTAGGTGTCACGGTGTTTTCCCCAAGACTGCTCTTCCTCTGGTTTCTCAGCCCATGCTACAGTGAGTTCAAGATACTGTGAGCTCAAGATTATGAAAAAAACATTGATATCCTGTAGGGCGATGTGTGTCTCTTTCAACACCTCTTGCTAATAATGAGATATCAGTAAAACAGTTTTATATTACTCTGTATGTGTGAGGTAACAATTTTATTTATCTCTGTAGGGCGAGGTGTCTGTTTCCTCAGCTCTTGCTAACAATGAGCTATGAATAAAATAGTTTTATATTACTCTTTAGGTGTGAGGAAACAATTTTTATGAGCTATGAATAAAATAGTTTTATATTACTCTTTAGGTGTGAGGAAACAATTTTGTAAATCTCTGTAGGGTGAGGTGTCTGTTTTCATTTTATATTTCAGAATATAAAATTGTTTTCGTATTATATTTCAGAATAATATAAAATTGTTTTCATTTGGGAAGGTGTAAACAGTTATAGTACGAACCGACTGAAAATTAGTAGATTTTCAGATTTAAAAAAAAGATATTGAAAACTACGATTTAAAAAATGAATTACATGTCGAAAGTTAATTCAGAAATGTGAGCACGCTTAAATGAAATGACTCACTGCAGTCGATTAACTACCTGAGTCAAAGTCATTGTTCAGTTATATATACGTATATATATATATATATATATATATATATATATATATATATATATATATATATAGTGAAGAGAGAGAGAGAGAGAGAGAGAGAGCCCCACCCAGGACTCTATCACAGCATCTTTTTTCCAGGACAAATTCACTCTGCTGCCCCAGTATCCCCCCTCCACACCAAAATACCCCCTCCTCTATCCCACTCCCCCAAACCCCACACAAAAAAAAGCGACAACATATTTCTGAGCGCTTTAAAAGTCGCGATGCAGAAATCTGACCTTAATTGGCCGACTTGGGGGGGAGGGGCTGGTTGATGCCGGGCTGAATATTTCTCTCGCACATACCCTAATTATCGTGCAATCTGGCCCCTAATTGCACGCCTATCACTGGGCATTATGCACTTAATTTCATCGTGTGACTCTCCTCGCCCGAGCTCTTGCGTCATTTGTTAAACGCGGACGCACGCGAACATTACTCGCCGCCAAAATTTCCGAGTTGCGAATCTGAACGCAAATATTATTGGTCTCCAAATTCCGTTATTTATGAGTGCCGCCTCAGTTGAGGTTGCTACTCTCATTATTAATGCGAACGCTAATATTTCCCGCCACGAAATATTAGTGTTCGAGATTGTTTAAATTCCGAAATTTAAGTGTTCGAGGCTGTTAGATAACGAAATATTGGTGTTCGAGGCTGTTAGATTCCGAAATATTAGTGTTCGAGGCTGTTAAATTCCGGAATATTAGCGTTCGAGGCTGTTAAATTCCGAAATAGTAGTGTTTGGGGCTGTTAAATTCCGCCAAATTCACTAAGTATTGTTTAAGTGCCTCGGTGTTTTCTATTGAATGCGAAGGCGGAAATCATCTTGACATCACTTGTTGCCTTTTGGGAGTGAACGCTAATATTATTCCCCTGCTAAATTCTGACGTTTAAAATTGGTTTAAGTGTACTGGAGTATTGGTTTTAGTAATGGGTATAGTGTATCATTACGTACTTTTGATAATTGAATGAAATAATGATCTAATTTATTCTATCTCTATAGTAAAATATAACTGTTCAAAAAAATATACTCGTTTATATATATATATATATATATATATATATATATATATATATATATATATATAATATATATATATATATATATATATATATATATATATATATATATATATATATGCACAGAACGACGTGCCCAAGCACCATTTCATGTAAGTGTCCTCTCAAAGTGTACATACACTCCACACAGTCCTTGTTTGCAGGCGAGTTATCAGAACTAACAGCCGCAAATTGTGCAACCATTCTAAGAAAGCAAGTTACGTTTTTATCTTGAAATTCGTAAAAATATTTTTTCGCGTTTTTGCTTGCTGTCAAAACCAGGTGATTTTTACAGGCTTGCTTCTTGAGATACTGGGAATTGTTAGTTTTGGGATAACAATATGCAATTCAAAAAGCAGAGGTGAGGGGCGCATTGTGTGGTTTTGGAGGTTATTATACACGCTATGAGGCACTGATAAATAACAATATACGTTATTCAAAAAGCAGAGGTGAGGGGCGCATTGTGTGATCTTGGATGTTGGTCGAGTCGCTACTATGTTTTCGTTTAATAAGCCTCATCGTAACACCTGTCAAGACACCTCTTCTTCTAATGCCAAGCTTTGAAATTCACCTCCTGCTTCTGTTTGCCCAGTCCTATCCTTCAGGAGACAGAAAGGCCTATTCACGTGTTTAATTCGTATTTTTATTATTGCTTGAAGAAAACTATTGAGAGGACTTTGTCTGTCCGTCCGCACTTTTTCTGTCCGCCATCAGATATTAAACTACTGTGGCTAGAGGGCTGCAAATTATGTTTATCATCCACCCTCCAGTCATCATACATACCAAATTGCAGCCCTCTAGCCTCTGGAGACTTTACTTTATTCAAGGTTAAAGTTAGCCATGATCGTGCGTCTGACAACGCTAAAAGACACGCCTTCACCGGGTCGTGGCTGGAATTTTCATGGGACGGCACATAACAGCAGTATTCGCTATACAGAAAACTCGATTGCACCGAAGAAACTTAGCGCATTTTTTACTGTTTATTGTTTTTAATTAATTATTTATTTTATATATATATATATATATATATATATATATATATATATATATATATATATATATATATATATATATATTTTTTTTTACTTTTTTTTTTTTTTTTTTTTTTTTTTTTTTTTTTTTTTTTTTTTTTTTTTTTTTTTTTTTGCAGCCCAGAGAACTTCTTTAAAACTTATATTCTTGTGATTTGTGAAGAGCTTTCAGATGCGCAGGTATCTCTTGACTGAGGTCCGTGGCATCTTGTCTACCTGGAGAGTTGTCCTCTAAGAGAGGAGTGAGTGCATGCAATGCTTTTCGCAAGCACCTTTGGCCGCTCGTTAACCAAATTCGTGAGCTCCTCTTGCTTACTGCCCGTTGCCTTCGCAAGCGCTTTATGTTCTTCCTTTATTTTGGTGGTGGTGGGGCGGGGGTGGGGGGTGGGGGGTGGGGGGGGGGGAGGATTTGTTGGGGATTCTTCTGAGGGCCGTTGGGAGATTTCTTTTTAAGGACATGCATACATGCTCCAACTGACCTCTCTCTCTCTCTCTCTCTCTCTCTTCTCTCTCAAGCTAGACAAAATCATTGGTACACTGTGAATGAATTGTAAAACCTGCTCTTAAAGATAAGTGAGCACACGATGTCTCGTCGAATGGACTATAATAAGTCTTTGAGACATCCTAATCCTTGTAACTCCTTGTAACTCTCTAGATGGGTTCAGGATCAGACAATCCAGAAGGTTTAAGATCAGAAAATCCAGAATGGTTCTAATTGACGTAGGCATTGAATTATAAACTTGGTCGGCGGTCGAATTTTGTTGGCTGTGAGAGAGAGAGAGAGAGAGAGAGAGAGAGAGAGCGAGCAATAACGAGCTTGTGGTGAGTACTCGATCAAGATAGGTCCATCGTATAATTAATAACGCGAAGGCCTCGACGGAATGAAACAATTTATCAGATTCTCTCTCTCTCTCTCTCTCTCTCTCTCTCTCTCTCTCTCTTAAAAAGAATCCATCTGCACTAGAAAAGGAAAGGAGCAGAGTTTCGGAG
>NC_087219.1:15688371-15695871 GCF_015104395.2 Macrobrachium nipponense
AGCCTGCACAATATCAGCTTCATTAATATCTATGTCAGCTAAATATTCACTATTTTCATCCCTTACTTCTATATCATTATCTTCATTATCTATTCTAGGGGTGAAATTCTCTCTTATATCGTTCTGCCAGTATGTTGCAAATTTCCTTTTTTTCATTCGTTAATCTCCCTTCAATTCTCAGAGGGCCTATTTCTATTCTTCTTTTATTCATCTTCTTCGCATATGTATAATAGTTTGGGGATTTTTGCTTGATATTTAATAGGGTTTTTTCTTCCAAGTCCCGTTTTTCATTTTCTTTTGATTGTATAATCTTTTGTTCTGCATTTTCTATCTTACTTTTTAGTTCTATAACTTTCCATGCATTTTTTTTTTCTTTTGCAAGACCTTTTTTTCCACTTTCTGATTTTCTGGAACAAGATCCTTCTGTCTCTTGGTATGCATGGAATGAATGGTTTACTTTTCTTCTTCGGTATATATTTTATTTTTCCACTATTTCCTCCAATATTTTATATAATATCTCCGTATTTACCCTTATGTCATCACTTACGAAAATGTTATCCCAATCTTTGTTTAATTCTTCATTAATTTCTGACCATTTTATATTTTTTTACTGTAGAAGTTGTATTTTCCATATCCTTCCCACTTTTTTATCTTGCTACTCCTATTTTCACTTGCTTGGCAATGAACTGTTAATTCTATGACATTATGGTCTGAAATACTCGCATTATAAACTATTATTTCTTTAACATAATTCATCTCGTTCACAAATACTAGGTCTAAAGTATTTTCCTTTCTTGTTGGCAGGTGATTTATTTGTTGAATGTTGTATTCTAGTAGCATATCTAATAGCTTTTCAAATTGCCTCTTATCTTCTGCACTACTATTACTCTTCTTTTTTATATGTATAAGAGTACTACCACAATCTCCTATTCGTCTTTCCATTCTACGAAAGGAAAGTAGAAGTCACCATAGGAGAATAGTCCAGTCCTTGTGATTTCTACATATATCATCCAATTTTTCAATTATTAAGTCAAACTCTTTAGTATTAGGAGGTCTATATATTACTAATGTTCATCAATTTTTCAGATTCAAATTCTACCGCTATTAGTTCACATTCTGAGTTACTATATTTCTCATATATTTTTCCTTGTTTTTTTGTCTTTCCCATATATTGCGGTTCCCCCTTGATTCTGTTTTTTTCTATCTGATCTATAAGTTTGGAACCCTTTTATTTGATCATCATTCCCAGTCTCTTGGGAATACCAGGTTTCACTTATATTCATTATATCTATTTTCTTTTTCATTTTGTTGGTTAGTTCTTCTAAGTACTCTATTTTTCTTTTGAGTTACTCGTAACTAAACCCTGCGCATTCATCACTATGATGGTTTGCGTGTTTTGCTCCTTCATTTAATACTGGTAGTAATAATGGATTTTCCCATGTCTCTGTTCCTGTTCTGGTATGTTGTTCTTTTTTTTTTTCATTTCCAGAAATTCTGACATTAAAAAATCCAACTTTTCCATAATATTTGATCTTCCTTCATCATAATTATTCATTTTGTGTCTGAATCTGCAATTTTCTCCGTTTCTGCAATATCCTCTTGCATAATAAATACAGTTATTATCTCTTGAGTAGAATTTCGGAGTGATGGCTTTTGAAATTTTTTGCTTGACACCTCTGCATAATCTCATTGGTGGTTTGCTTTTCTCTCTTACCTGATATTCTTGATTTCTCTCTTTATTTGTTTCTTTCTTATTTTGGATTTTATTACTTGGTTGGTTATTTATTTGATTATGATTTCCATGGCTACAGGGTGCTATATTTGCATTTTTTGTCGAAACTTACATCCTTTCCTTCTTTTTAGGTTTTTTACATATTTTTTTGGATGCAGATCTCTGCAATCATCCCCATATCCATCTAAGTAATGCACATTTACCATATATTTCATAGTTTTGACATATCTTAGGATGTTTGTAGTAAAAACTCTTTCTCCAAATCTGCAATTCCCTCTTTTCAAAAGTTGCAGATTTTGTCTTTCTTGTCTATTTTTTCCTCTTTCCCGTCATTGTATAGATCTGGGTAGAGCCTCTTCGGGATTTGCTTTTCTGTTGTCATATCGTAATTTATTTCTTCGTAGGTATGCTGCTTTATTGCCTCATATGTAGTATCAATGAGTATCTCTGCATCCATACGTATCTTTGTTCTTTGTTTTCCTTATTTTTTTCTGTCATTTCATTTTTGTTTACTTTCTCTTCCGTTTTCCTCTTCTTCTTTTTCTTCTTCTTCTTCTCCTTCTTCCTCTTCTTCTTCATCCTCAACTATTTGTACATTCAATCTTGATAATAACATTGTCTATCCAGATAGACATGTTGAACAAAAAATTCTTGTACTTTTCTCAAATCTTGTATTACCTCAGCAGAGAGAGAGAGAGAGAGAGAGAGAGAAGAGAGAGAGGAAGAGAGCCGGGTTTTAACAAAGAGAGATATTTTCAAGATTATTTAAGCAATAGTTTTGCTGAAGTCTGTAACTGACTGAGAGAGAGAGAGAGAGAGAGAGAGAGAGAGAGAGAGAGAGAGAGAGAGAGAGAGAATGTTGTGGGAAGGTTGGGTTTACATGGATGGGGGAGTGAGGCCTATTAAGAAGAAGTAGTAGTCGTAGTAGTAGTAGTAGTAGTGATAGGAGTGGTGTTAAGAGTAGAAGGGTTGAATGGATTGGGATGAGACTTTAGATAAAAAAAGAAAGAGTGGCAAAAGAAGAATCAAGACAACTCGAGGCCTATGAGAGAGAGAGAGAGAGAGAGAAGAGAAGCTGTGGGGTGAAGGGGGCGTTGCTTGAGATGCAAAGGAGTCATGTCAGTGGGTAATTTGGAGTCGGACGGACGGTGCTAAAAAGAGCAGATAAAAGGATGCTGGATCGAGAGAGAGAGAGAGAGAGAGAGAGAGAGAGAGAGAGAGTCCTTGCGGACACTAAGGGCGAGGGGAGGAGGACGATGGCAGCAGCCAGCAACGTTTGACGGAGGCTGAGATAAGGGCGTGGGCGAGGCGGAGTATCCTTAGCAGGAGCGTCTTTGAAACGATTCCTTTGGCCGGTCGGCCAGGTTTTATGGTCGCCATCGAGGTTAGAAAGAATTTAGGTTTTTTTTTTGTCCTTTTTCTTTCTAGACGTCTTGATGCTTTCTACCAGATTAGAAAGCATTACAAGTCTTTCATGTGGTTAGAAAGCATTTAGATTTTGTTTTTCCTTCTAGACGTCTTGAGGCTTTCTTCGAGAAAGCATCTCCAGTCCTTCATGTAGTTAGAAAGCATTGAGATTTTGTTGTACCTGGTAGACGCCCCGATGCTTTCTTCGAGATTAGAAAGACTTTTAAGTCTTTCATGTGGTTAGAAAGCATTAGATTTTTCCCCTTCTAGACGTCTTGATGATTTCCTCGAGATTAGAAAGCATTTTAAGTCCTCCTTGAGATCAAGAAGGATTTATTTATCCGCGTGATTGATGAGGTTGCTCTCCTTGATAAGTAGGTGCTCCCTTCCCCCCACCCCCCACCCCCTCTTCCTGACGATCATTATAGAAATGATTTGGGAAATGAAAGGAGAAAGATGTTTCAGTGCTATCTCTAAATAGGAAGCTGGTCTGACCTTCTCACTGGTTTTTATCTTACTTCGTTATCGGCCATTCCTGCATTCCTGTCAGATGAAGTCTTCTCACTTAGCCTGGGGACTGCCTCTGTCTGTACTCTCGAATGTCAGAAGTACAGAACTGAAAACATTTCAATTTAACTCTGTAATTTGTTTTACAATCTGTTATCTCTCCGTTTAGTTACTTATTCTTTACTTTTTTCAAAATTTTTATTACATTCTTATTTTTCTGTAGAACACAATTACGTCGGCTTTGTCTGTCTGTCCGTCCGTCCGCCCTCAGAACTAAAAGGCTACTGAGGCTAGAGAGCTGTAAATTGGTATTTTGATCATCCACCCTCCAATCGTCAAACATACCAAATTGCAACCCTCTAGCCTCTGTAGTTTTGATGCTATTTAAGGTTAAAGTTTGCCATGGCTCGTGCATCTGGCAATGCTCTCCGGACCCATGGGACGCACCCTCACTCTACTGCATCTGGTGAGCAACTGAAGAACTACCGGTCATAGTTGATGGTTTTATACAGAATTATACGTTTTACAGAAAACTTCAGCGCATTTTTTATTTGTTTTATTTATTCTGAAGTAGGCTGCTTTTTAAGTAGGTGGCCTTTTAGGCTTGTTCCATGTGAATTTTTATTTTAAACAACAACAATAATAGCCGTAACATTAATTTATTGTAGCCTAACAACCATGAACACTGAAAAGGAGAATAAATGCACATCAGTTTTCTTGTCTAGGTATATTCAAACGTTTAGATTCTGATGTATCTATATTAAGACAATTCCATGTGAATTTTATGCTACAATAATAATAATAATAATTAATAATTAATAATAATAATAATAATTATAATTAATAACGGTAATGAACTTATCCTAATTTGTTTTTCTCTTGTTTTACAGGTATGTCTTGACAACTTGAAGAAGTGTTGAAGGTTGCTGATGGAATTCTAGTAATGTACAGAGATCTGAATTTTATTTTTACATATTACGACCTGTTCTGTGCCCGACCAAACGCCCATATCTTGCCCAGGCCCGAAGAAAAGAAGGAAAAATGGTTAATTCTGATATAGATCAGCCTTATACAGATGGTCGGTTGTAAGTCCCTGGAAAAACGGAGGTAGGGAGAGAATTCCAGAGCTTTTGGCAACTTGCACCTGTTACTCACGATCGTTTCTTTTCGCACGATGCCCATCGGCAATCGGGGAAACTTCACGGATCGTTTTCGGGTGACTGAGGACGATCTTAACGATCGTTTCATGAACTCGACCGGATAGGAATATATCGTTTCTGGGTTGGTGAAACTTAAGGGATCGCATCATCAGACGATCCGATACAAATGGATCGTCTTCTGTGGGAATCAAACGATCCTCCGATGAGACTCACAACGATCTTGTCTTGATGAATTTGATCGAAGAAATAGAAGGAATATGACGATGTGTGTCTGGGGTTGATATTGGTCGATCCTGGATGGGATACTGTAATCGTTTCTTGCCATGGTCCCGATCGAGGTGATTAGTCGTTTTGGATCGTAGCGATCGCCTTGCACTAACGTAAAAAAAAAAAATCGCAAGACGATCCGATAAAACCGTGGATCGTCGCGATATGATCCGAAAATCATTCGCTAAACCATTGGATCGTCGTTGGCGACAAAATGATCTCGGTTTTTTTCTTAATAATCGGCGCCAATTTCTCAATAATGGCGGCGATAGGACCACAAATTCTCTCTCTCTCTCTCTCTCTCTCTCTCTCTCTCTCTGCGAGGGAGATCGTGCATGCAATCAACCGAGAAGCGATAGAAGAAATAGGGACAGGGTAAGGGGGGGTGGGGGAGGCGGCTGGGGGATGATGGGGGGGGGGGGGGAGTGGTGGGAGGAATGACGGGACGGGTTAGACATTGCAGTGGCAGTCCGAAGAGTAGAGGAAGAAAGAGAGAGAGAGATAATTAAAGAGAGGATGATGATAAAGGGAGAGAGATAGAGAGAGAGAGCTATGAAGTAGTGGAATGGAAATATCAGTGAGAGAGAGAGAGAGAAAGAGAGAGAGAGAAGAAATTAAGGTAACATATAGAGTGGGAGATAAACTGGTCAAGACGAGAGAGCAAATGAGGGAAATTGAAAAAAGGAGAGAGAGAGAGAGAGAGAGAGAGAGAGAGAAAGAGAGAGAAACGAAGCAAACAAATGAGGGAAATAAAAAAAAGTGAGTGAAAGAGAGAGGAAATTAAGATAATAGATAAGAGAGGGAGTGAGAAACGAGACAACGAGTCAGTGAAATGTAAATAAAATCACAGAGAGAGAGAGAGAGAGAGAGAGAGAGAGAGAGAGAGAGAGAGAGGGCGTGTAAAAGGCTTACATAAGCAACTTAGTCAACCAGAACAGAGCAAAATGAGGGACTGGCAAAAATGATATGCTCCGAAGATCTGTCGCAAATCGCGGTTT
The DNA here is from genome assembly GCF_015104395.2 of Macrobrachium nipponense. Taxonomy (NCBI): domain Eukaryota; kingdom Metazoa; phylum Arthropoda; class Malacostraca; order Decapoda; family Palaemonidae; genus Macrobrachium; species Macrobrachium nipponense. The sequence continues at coordinate 15,694,443 of NC_087219.1, forward strand.
CAGAGATCAGACCGAACTGACAGTTAAAGGAAAAAAAAAAAAAAAAAAAAACCTACAGACTTGAACTTAATGCACGTCCGCAAAAGGGATCGGCAGAGAACTGAAGTATGTGTATGTATGTACATATGTATGCATGTATGTTTGTGTGTATAGTATATATATATATATTATATATATATATATATATATATATATATTACATTTATAAAAACCTGTTGCCTTAGGAGAAATAAAATGTTTCGTATGCCAGTTCCAGCATCTAGAAGAGATACAGGAAAACCGGCGTGAGGGAATTAAAAAAAAATAAAATTAAAAAAGAAATTAAAAATAAAGTATTTTATGAGATGGAATCTTATGGAGGAGGATTTCGAGAACAGGAAATGTCACTGTTAATCACCGTGATGACGTAAGCCAGGTATTACGACAAAGGAAACATCGCCACTGTATCATCGATTCTATATATAATTTGAGACGAAACTCAAACTTGACTTATCATTATTTGTAATCGTTTTGTGTCACAGCTTTCATTGGCGTAGTCACTGTAGTGTATTGCACGTTGCATGATAGCCCTTCTACCCCCTCCACCCCCGGTTTGTTGTCTGTATATGTATTATATATTATTATTTATATTAAAGGTTTTTTTGCCACGTACGTTTGGGAAGTAGTTTCTCGCTGTTATTGTAATTATTAAGAATTTGACTGATGAATTATTGCAAAACAGCATTAACACAGGTCAAAGGTCAGGGAACATTGCATATAATATATATATATATATATATAATATATATATATATATATATATATATATATATAGATAAATTTTTTATCACATCACCATGATTCATATACAAGCATATCCAATTCGCTCTACCTCGGAAGTAATATATCTTCATGTATGTTAATCGAAGGGAATTTTTTTAGTTGATAATAATTTCGTCCACTCGTGGATTCGAACTAGCGAACAGAGGAGAAATCAGAACTTCAGTGACGTCTTTAACCGACCAGGCCAAGTCACTGAAGTCCTGATTTCTCTCTGCGTGCGCTGGTGTTCGAATCCACGAGTGGACGAAATTATGATCAACGAAAAAATTCTCCTTCGGTTAATATATATATATATATATATTATATATATATATATATAAATATATATATATATATTTATATATATATATATAAAATTATTAATTCCGAGGTAGAGCAAATTGGATATTGAAGGACATTTGTATCGTATTGCGCATATATATATATATATATATATATATATATATATATATATATATATTATATATATTATATATATATATATATATATTGTTACAGTGGTGTAAGTTGTTCCTCCTAGTAAATGTATCCACAGATTTCTGCAAAACTTCAGGTGAAGTTCCTTCATGGAGTCAGAAACATATCCCCAGTTTTTCGTGGTGACTCT
>NC_087219.1:15703371-15746357 GCF_015104395.2 Macrobrachium nipponense
TGACGGGAAAGAGGAAAAAATAGACAAGAAAGACAAAATCTGCAACCTTTTGAAAGAGGGAATTGCAGATTTGGAGAAAGATGTTACTACAAACATCCTAAGGTATGTCAAAACTATGAAATATATGGTAAATGTGCATACTTAGATGGCTATGGGGATGATTGCAGAGATCTGCATCCAAAAATATGTAAAAACCTAAAGAAGGAAAGGATTGTAAGTTCGACAAAAAATGCAAATATCAGCCCCTGTAGCCCATGAATCGTAATCAAATAAATAACCAACCAATAACCAAAGTAATAAAAATCCAGTAAGAAAGAAACAAATAAAGAGAGAAATCAAGAAATATCAGGTAAAAGAGAAAAGCAAACCACCAATGAGATATGCAGAGGTGTCAGCAAAAAATTTCAAAGCATCAGCTCCGAAATTCTACTCAATAGATAATAACTGTATTTATTATGCAAGAGGATATTGCAGAAACGGAGAAAAGAAAATTGCAGATTCAGACACAAAATGAATAATTATGATGAAGGAAGATCAAATATTATGGAAAAGTTGGATTTTTTAATGTCAGAATTTCTGGAAATGAAAAAAAGAACAACATACCAGAACAGGAAAGACATGGGAAAATCCTTATTACTACCAATATTAAATGAAGGAGAAAACACGCAAACCATCATAGTGATGAATGCGCAGGGTTTAGTTACGAGTAACTCAAAAAGAAAAATAGAGTACTTAGAAGCAACTAACCCCAAAATGAAAAGAAAATAGATATAATGAATATAAGTGAACCTGGTATTCCCAAGAGACTGGGAATGATGATCAAATAAAAGGGTTCAAACTTATAGATCAGATAGAAAAATAGGAATCAAGGGGGAACCGCAATATATGGGAAAGACAAAAAACAAGGAAAAATATATGAGAAATATAGTAACTCAGAATGTGAACTAATAGCGGTAGAATTTGAATCTGAAAAATTGATGAACATAGTAATATATAGACCTCCTAATACTAAAGAGTTTTGACTTAATAATTGAAAAAAAATTGGATTGATATATGTAGAAATCACAAGGACTGACTATTCTCCTATTTTCTGGTGACTTCACTTCCTTCGTAGAATGGAAAGAACGAATAGGAGACTGTGGTTTGTACTTATACATATAAAAAAGAGAGTAATAGTAAGTGCAGAAGATAAGAGGCAATTCGAAAAGCTATTAGATATGCTACTAGAATACAACATTCAACAAATAAATCACCTGCCAACAAGAAAGGAAAAATACTTTAGACCTAGTATTTGTGAACGAGATGAATTATGTTAAAGAAATAATAGTTTATAATGCGAGTATTTCAGATCATAATGTCATAGAATTAACAGTTCATTCCAAAGCAAGTGAAAATAGAGATAAGCAAGAAATGAAAAGTGGGAAGGATATGGAAAATACAACTTCTACAGTAAAAATATAAAAATGGTCAGAATTAATGAAGAATTAAACAAAGATTGGGATAACATTTTCGTAAGTGATGACATAAGGGTAAATACGGAGATATTATACAAAATATTGGAGAAAATAGTGGATAAATATATACCGAAGAAGAAAAGTAAACATCATTCATGCATACCAAGAGACAGAAGGATCTTGTTCCAGAAAATCAGAAAGTGGAAAAAAGTCTTGCAAAAGAAAAAAATGCATGGAAAGTTATAGAACTAAAAGTAAGATAGAAATGCAGAACAAAGATTATACAATCAAAAGAAAATGAAAAACGGGACTTGGAAGAAAAACCCTATTAAATATCAGCAAAACCCCAAACTATTATACTCATATGCGAAGAAGATGAATAAAAGAAGAATAGAAATAGGCCCTCTGAGAATTGAAGGGAGATTAACGAATGAAAAAAGGAAATTTGCAACATACTGGCAGAACGATATAAGAGAGAATTCACTCCTAGAATAGATAATGAAGATAATGATATAGAAGTAAGGGACGAAAATAGTGAATATTTAGCTGACATAGAAATTAATGAAGCTGATATTGTGCAGGCAATTAATGAAATTAAAAAAATGGAGCTGCTGCAGGGCCGGATGGAGTCCCTGCTATTTTGTTAAAGAAAGTAGTTCATTTTATCGCAAAGCCACTTGCAATATTATTAAGACAAAGTGTAGATACAGGCAAGATTTATGATGAGCACAAATTAGCAATATATCACCCCTACTTTCAAAAGTGGATCAAGACTAGAGGCAAGTAATTATAGGCCTGTGAGTCTAACATCACATATTATTGAAGTGTATGAAAGGGTAATGAAGAAAAAAATATTATGAAACATTTAATAAAAAATAATTTGTTTAATATAGGACAACATGGTTTCGTACCGGAAAAAGTACACAAACCCAACTGTTAGTCCACCGTGAGAACATATTCAAAATATGAAAAGCGGAAATGAAACAGATGTGGTTTATCTAGACTTTGCAAAAGCTTTTGACAAAGTAGAACCATAATATATTAGCAAAGAAAACTAGAAAACACAATATCGTAGATAAGTAGGAAGATGGTTAAAAGAATTTTTACACAACAGAAAACAGATAGTTATTGCAAACGATGAGAAATCGGATGAAACCAAGGTAATATCCGGTGTGCCACAAGGTACGGTGCTAGCTGCAATATTGTTTGTTATTATGATTGAAGACATAGACAGTAATGTTAAGGATTCGGTAGTGAGTAGTTTCGCTGATGACACAAGAATAAGTAGAAAGAAATTACTTGTGATGAAGATGGAGGAACGCTCTACAAAGAGACCTTAACAAAGTATATGATTGGGCAGAGGTAAATAGGATGGTATTTTAACTCTGATAAATTTGAATCAATAAATTATGGAGACAGAGAAGGAAAGCTATATGCATATAGGGGACCTAATAATGAGACAATCACAAATAAGGAAGCAGTTAAAGACCTTGGTGTGATGATGAATAGAACATGTTATGCAATGATCAAATAGCCATTCTGTTGGCAAAATGTAAGCAAAAAATGGGGAATGTTGTTACGGCACTTCAAAACAAGAAAAGCTGAACACATGATTATGCTTTATAAAACTATGTTCGTAGTCCACGTGAATATTGCAATATGATATGAATACCACACTATCAAAAGGATATTGCACAAATAGAGAGTGTACAAAGGTCTTTACAGCTAGAATAGAAGAAGTTAAGGACCTAGACTACTGGGAAAGACTACAATCCTTAAAATTATATAGTCTAGAAAGGAGAAGAGAACGCTACATGATAATTCAGGCATGGAAACAGATAGAAGGAATAACAGAAAATATCATGGAACTAAAAATATCAGAAAGAGCAAGCAGAGGTAGATTAATAGTGCCCAAAACTATACCAGGAAAAATAAGGAAAGCACACAGAACATTAATCCACTACGCACCAGCATCGATAATGCAGCGTCTATTCAATGCGTTGCCAGCTCATCTGAGGAATATATCAGGAGTGAGCGTAGATGTGTTTAAGAATAAGCTCGACAAATATCTAAACTGCATCCCAGACCATCCAAGATTGGAAGATGCAAAATATACCGGAAGATGTACTAGCAACTCTCTGGTAGACATTAGAGGCGCCCTCACACTGAGGGACCTGGGGCAACCCGAACGAACTGTAAGGTCTGTAAGGTCTGTAAGGTAAGGATAGAATTTAATGTCATTTCCCTTTGGATATTGGAATATTGGAGGCTCAGCCAATTTATTTTGCTCTCTCTCTCTCTCTCTCTCTCTCTCTCTCTCTCTCTCTCTCTCTCTCTCTCTCTCTCTCCTTTGCAGCCCAGTGAATCATATTGTCTATCGTTGAATGCGTTTGGCTGTTTAAGGAAGGGAACTATATACGAGTACGACGAGTAGGGGGAACGAAATCTCCCAAGAGATGTTTTGCTTTGTCGAACTGTAATGCCGTGTTGGCGAAGCGATTCGGATTTGACTCGAAAGCTCTCCTCCATCCCCCCCCCCCCCCCCCCCCCCCCTTCCCCCCTCTTCCCTCTCCCATAGGGAAGAACACTGCAAAACGCAGGTTGTGGACGAATTTTTAAAAAATGAATCATTAACTAGAGTATTATAGCTTGCATAGGAAGAATGAGAAGAATGAAATCCTGACTGATTCTCGGACCAGCCCATGTATACGTAGAGGTTCGATGAATTGTCCAAACCTTATTGGTCTCACTGAAACCCCTGATGACTTTCGGGACCTGTAACTAACTGTGATTTCCATTTTTTTTTTTTTTTTTTGGGGGGGGGGGAGGCAGAGAATTCCCCAGAGGGGGAAGGCTTCCCCCTTCGTCGTTTGGTATAGTGTTACCCCCTCTCCCCCATTTTTGTTTTAGTGTATGGAAATGGCCATTTGCGTTGGTTTATGGAAATGTGTGTTTAGTTCGCAATTGGATGAAACTTGAGAGAGAGAGAGAGAGAGAGAGAGAGAGAGAGAGAGATGCTCTCAGCATCTTGCTTGCAGAATAGCAGCGGGCATCCTGTCGTCTTTTGTTATTTTTTATTAGTTTTTGAACATTTATTTTCCTAGCAAGTTTTGCTTGCAATTGAGAGCTTAAATTTTTTTTGTGTGTGTGCTTGTTTATGAAAGATTTGATTGAAATGGAGAGTTATTTTTGGGTGAAATTTGATATGGCAAACATACCTTGCACCTTGAGATGTATAGTGTATAAAGCAAGGATTGATTTTGAAATTTATTATAACCCTAAGAATTATTGTTGTAAGTTTGGGAAATTCTTTGTACAAGCGAGAATTCCTTTCAGTTTGATTATATGAAAATCTTTATTCGTCCAAAAGTGTCAAGGTTATAATAGCGTACATAGGATTGTACCTGTTGCGAATATGTTCCAACTTTAGTTTATTTTGCTATGTATAAATAAAGGTTTTTTGCCACGAAGGAAAAAATGAAAAAGCGAGATAGCCAAGTACTTTCGGTCCTGTTCGGACCCTTTACTGGGGGGCTTTTTCATTTTTTCCTTCGTGGCAAAAAAAACTTTATTTATATATATATATATATATATATATATATATATATAATATATATATATATATATATATATATGTGTGTGTGTGTGTGTGTGTGTGTTGTGTATTTATTAATACAGTATATATATATATATTATATATATATATATATATATATATAATATTATTTACACATTAGACAGACTCGAAAAAATCATACTCTGGTGTTTGGGGGGCGGTTGGGGGGGTAAGGGTAGGGACGGGTTTTCGGGCATACGTTTGTTACCCACTGCCGCTCGTTTACCGGACCCCTTAAGTCATGTACAAGGTTTCAGTAATAGCAATTGGTCCGAACAATTCGGCTGACCCCTACAACAGGCCGGTTCGAGAATCAGTCACGATTTTATTCCAAGACAAGGTTCCCTATGCACTTACTCAGTAACCGTTTCACGTCAAATATTTCCATTAGTTCACCCCGAAGAGAAACTGTGTAGTAACCTTTTGAATGCAGTGCAGTTTTCGTAAACGTATTTTTTCTTGTTTATATATATATATATATATATCTATATACATATATACATATATATATATATGTGTGTGTGTGTGTGTGTGTGTGTGTGTTTATATAGTTTTTCGTATAAAAGTTTTGTTTTTGTTAACGTAATTTTGTGATTAATTTTTAGTTTGTATTTACCAAGTTAGTTTTGATGTTTTTTGAAGATTTTAGTAAGACAATTAATTTTATTTTATTTAATATATATATATATATATATATATATATATATATATATATATATACATACAGACTATACTATATATATATATATATGTGTGTGTGTGTGTGTGTGTATTTATTGTTTATATGTATATATATACTTATATATATATATAGACATAGACATATTTGTAATTTATATATAGTATATTTAGTATATACATAAGACATATATATATATTATATATAAGATATATATTGTGTATACTATGTACTAATATATAATATAATATATATATGAATATACGAGTACAGTGTAACGAAACTCCCGACATCATCTAATGCTGTTTGCTGCTGCTGTGCTGTGCTGTGCTCCTGCTGCGCCTTACCTAAGCTCCGAGCAGCAGCACATCCTCTGAGGGACGTCGAAGGAGGAGGAGGAGGAGGAGAAGGGATATTCAGGAGCAGGACTTCCAAAGCAGGAAGTTTATAATCCCAGCTTAATCCTTTCCTTTATCCCCCTTTGGAAAGAGTGTGGGATTATGCTTCCGTTATCCTTGGGTAATATTCAAGAAGGATCTTTCTTTTTCTTTTCCCCTCCTTTTTAAAAGGGGCTAAGGGTAGGGCTGTGGTTGGGGGGGGGGGGGTGGTGGGGGGGGGGAGTTAGGATTGGGAAAGGAGGGATGGAGGGAGGGTGGGTGGTGGATTTTCTCTTTCAGGAATCTGAAAACGGACGATTTTGATGTGAAAGATACGGCTCTATTGTTATGTAGAGAGAGAGAGAGAGAGAGAGAGAGAGAGAGAGAGAGAGAGAGAGAGATACACCCTTTGGTTTAAGATTAGGATATAAAATATACATATCTTTATATATATATATATATATATATATATATATATATATATATATCGTATTAAGCTACAAATGTCCTTTAATATCTAATTGGCTCTACCTCGTAAGTAATATATGAATATATTAATACCGAGGTAGAGCGAATTATATATTAAAGGACATTTGTAGTTTAATGTGTATATATGAATCACGGTAATGTGATAACTCATATATATGTATATATATATATATATATATATATATATATAGTATATAATATTATATATATATATATATATATATATACAGATATATAATATATATATACAGATAGATAAATGTAAGCTAGTGAAATATAATAAAATCACTTGTAAACACCCAAAATACTGAACAAATCTCCAATCAAGTTTATTAACAGCTAATCGAGAGGTGACAGGTTTACAGACACGAAAAATCAAATGCCTCGTCAGGCTTTGAGTCACTTGTGTAAACTCGAAAGCTAAGACGATACACACACCAAGTCGGTAAATGAAATACCGAGATAAAACACTGATAAAGGAAAATCAACAATGATAAGTCGGATATTAACCTTTGCGCTGGCTTGCTAAGAGCCAGTTTTGACTCTAGTATAGTTTTCCCCTAAGGCTGCGGCGTTAACGTTTTCTGTTGCCAGTACTAGGAAGCTGTTGTTTCCTTTGAAATTCAGTGACAAATAATATTATTCATCAATATTACCGATTGTTATTCTTTGAAAATTTGTCATCAAAATATATTAATCAGTTCTCGAAGTTGATATGCTCATGTGAACATTCAGGATGACAGATATACGTATGTAGTGATGAAAAATGATATAGCTTTGTAATTTGGGTAAATGATGATATATATATATATATATATATATATATATATATATATTATAATATATATTTCTGGGCGTCGAATATGTCTTGGAGAGAGAGAGAGAGAGAGAGAGAGAGAGAGAGAGAGATGCTCTCAGCATCTTGCTTGCAGAATAGCAGCGGACTGCTGGATAAAAGCCGTAATCCAATCCTGAGGATTTTGGGCTGAAAGCTTTCTTGTCCATCCTTGTCTTCATTCTGTCCTTATTTTTTTTTTCTTTATTTTTTATTCGCCGTCATTCTTCATCTCCCTTCTCTGTTTCTCCGTTTTATTTTAAATTCTCTGTTCCTTTTCTTTTTTTCTCTTGTGTTTGTGTTTATCAGCTTCTTTTCTCCCACTTTTCCTAGATATTTTTTCACGTTTTCATTTACTACATAATTATATTTGTCTTTTCCTTCGTTATCATTCTTCAACTTCTTCTTTTTTTGCTTCAGATCCTCCTCATTCTCGTTACCACCGGTTTTCCTTACCATCGGTATTTTCGTGTATATATATATATATATATATATATATATATATATATATATATATATATATATATATATATATATATATATATATGAGGATAGATAAATAGATACGTGTGTGCATGATGCTTCCAAATTAGCGTTTGAATAAGTTTGACTTCCAGATAACTACAACATACGTAAGCGATTGACTGCAGCAGCGTTTGACGGGGAAGGTGGACAGATCGCGCTGGGAACCGTGAGGCGTGACAGGATTAGCCAACCGAGGCTTGAACTGAGAATCCCCAATCCGGGAATTATGATTCCCAATCTTGATTGCTTGTTAGGAGAAGGAATCTGTGCTCTGGGAAGGAATCTGTAATCCGGGTAACACGTGTTGTGAGCGTTGGTTGGAGAGAGAGAGAGAGAGAGAGAGAGAGAGAGAGAGAGAGAGAGAGAGAGAGAGAGAGAGAGAGGCTGATACAGATAGCTGTCCATTCGTAAGAAGAAGAGAGAGAGAGAGAGAGAGAGAGAGAGAGAGAGAGAGAGAGAGAGAGAGAGAGGCAGATACAGATAGCTGTCCATTCGTAAGAAGAAGAAGGAGAGAGAGAGAGACGAGAGAGGAGAGAGAGAGAGAGAGATAGAGAAGAGAGAGAGAGAGAGAGAGAGCAGATCAGATGCTGTCATTCGTAAGAAGAAGAAGGAGAGAGAGAGAGAGAGAGAGTGTGTGTGTATGGTTCACACCCCATTATGAAAAATATCAGATAGGGAGTCTAGCAACCGTCGCCCCCCTTCCCTCCAGGAATTCGCGAATTAAAAGCGTATCTATTCCTTCTTTATTGAGTTCTCTCTCTCTCTCTCTCTCTCTCTCTCTCTCTCTCTCTCTCTCTCTCTCGGGGACTTCATTACTCGCTTCAGTTGCAATTACATTTAATTACGTATCATCTCCTTAATTATCATAAGTTCTCATCCCATTCTTCTCCCTAATGCTCCTTTTATTGAGTGACACATCTTCCCGCCTGAAGGATTAAGGGTAAGGAAGGAATTCATTTCGAGTTTATCACAGCTGTGGCCACCCCTTCGTACTCTACAAATAATGATAATAATGATAATAATAATAATAATAATAATAATAATAATAATAATAATAATAATAATTAATAATAATAATAATATCCAGCTGAGGCCACCCTTCGTACTCTCTACAAATAATAATAATAGTTAGTAGTAGTATAATAATAATAATAATAATAATAATAATAATAAAATAATAACTAATAATAATAATATCCAGCTGAGGCCACCCTTCGTACTCCTCTACAAATAATAATAATAATAATGATAATAATAATAATAATTATTATTATTATTATTAGCATGCTTGCTTGGAATTTATCATCGTTCTGTTTTTTATGTATATATATCCGTATATATTAAATATATAAATATTTATATATATTATATGTATGTATGTATATAAGACATTCACATTTGTTTTTTATGTATATATATCCCTATATATTAGATATATAAATATTTATATATGTATGTATATAAAGCATTCACGTGTATAACAAGTATTTTGAAGTAGTTGCAGCTGATCACAATGAGTGGTTTAACAGCCGTTTTGTAGTTACCGAGAGAAAGTCATTTGAAACATTTGTGGTTTATGACAGTGACGTTTGTTGTAAACAGTTGCAGTTGAGAACAATAAGTGTTTAAAACAGTTGTAGTTAAGTAACAGTGGATTGACAGCAGTTATAGTTACTGACAACTGACCACCAGACATGAGAACGCTCGTAACAACAGCTTTTGTGAGGCAGACGTTGTCAGGTGTTACAGCAGTCATTGTAGTAGGTAACTCCATCTCACCCCCACCCCCCTCCTCCCCTCCTCCCCTGGTCTGGAGCGCACCGACAAGGCTTGCACGTCTGTACCCATCCCTGCCAGCAAAATGCATGAGATGGCTCTGCTGTGATCTTTCTTGTGTTTACATTTGATACCGATGCTGTTTCGGAGATGCATAGCAATGATGCTGTTTATTCCTTCTTTCCAGGAGGTTTGTTTACATCTCGGAAGAGGGGGGTGGGGGGAGGGTGGGGGATGAGGCGTGTCTTTGTGACAGGCACTTTTGTATCCCCCTCTTGATAAATTGTTGGATTTAGGGGATATTATGATATTTAGGGTATGTGTTTTTTTTTTTTTTAACTCAGGTCATTTTTTTTTATATTTGTCACAAAAAATTAGGTACTTGAATATACTTGGTGCACTGATGTTTTTGTTTTGAATATTGGGAGAAACTGTTGTCTCTATTTAATGGTGTCTGAAGTGGCACGCAATTGTCAGTGTGCTATCAGTTTACCTGCTGAAATCTGTAAGAGCCCTAATCATTGTCATGTTAAGGTACCTGATTTTTTTATTTTATCTTATTTATTTTAAGTGATTGCTTCAGAGAAGCATTGAAATACTTGTTAGTGTTTCACTCACACTTGCAGGCTTGAATTTGTATGCTGTTGTCAATGTTTTAGTGTACTATTTCAAGAAAAATATTTGCTAAAGAAAGGGTTGGCATTATAATATAAACATTCGGCTCAATTTTCTAAATTTATGATATATTATTAGAGATTTGAAACTAATCTGTCATTAAGTTGAAAGTACAATTTTGTTTTACATTTAGAATCCAGTTCTCCTATTGCAAACAAAATTGAGCTCTCTCTCTCTCTCTCTCTCTCTCTCTCTCTCTCTCTCTCTCTCTCTCTCTCTCTCTCTCTAACGAACTTGGGTCCTTCGCAAATCCAAAGCATAAAACCTCCCCCGGGAAAAGTTAAAAAAAAAATAAAAATAAAAAATCTCCCCCATTTTGGGGAGAAACCTTAATATATTCAAAGGCTGGTTCGATCTCCATAAATCTCAACTTGAAAAAAATCCTGTTATGTGCGTTTTATAAGGGTCTATACCCCCTTCTACTATCCCCCCCATGAGTAAGGGGATTTTGAAGGCACCCCCTCCTTTCCCCCTCCCCCCCAAATATGCTTGCTAACAGATGCTCAAATAAGCCCAAAACATTAAGGGTCTCTCTCTCTCTCTCTCTCTCTCTCTCTCTCTCTCTCTCTCTCTCTCTCTCTCTGCGCCCACATTGTCTTTTATGACATACTTTCATCTTCACCTTTTTCAGTGGCGCTGTCTTCTCCTCTTTCTCATGTTCATTTTCACTTCCCCTGTGCATTTTCCCTTGTTTATTTTTTTTTTCCATATTTTTAAGTTGATTGCTCCCTCCTCATCCTTTCCCTTCTTTGCTTTCTATCTCATATCTCTTCTTTTCTTGATTTTTTTCTATTCCTCCCTCTCCCCTCCCCCACTGTCTTTTATTTTTCTCATTTTTCAACTTTTCGTTTCTATCCTTCTGTCTCACCTATTTCGCCTTCGCTCCCTTTCTGTTTGATTTCGTTTTTACTTTCTCTGTCTCATTCCTTTTTCTTCTCTGCCTTTCTTTTCGTTTCTTATAACCCCCCTTTCTCTCTCTCTCTCTCTCTCTCTCTCTCTCTCTCTCTCTCTCTCTCTCTTTATTTTCTTTTCTTTTTTAACCCCCACCCCCTCTCTTTTTTAGTTTATTTTAACCCTCTCCCCCTCTTTCTCTTATTTTTTTTTGTTTCTTTTAACCCCGCCCCCTCTCCCTCTCTTTTTCTTTTAACCCCCGCCTCTCTCTCTCTCTCTCTCTCTCTCTCTCTCTCTCTCTCTCTCTCTCTCTCTCTCTCTGGTGAGAACAATTTTGTGTACGCGAGAACAACTGTGTCGTGTGTTGTGTGTGTGTGTACGAAGCATCAGTAGGGAGCTTTGCTCGTTAAGCAATGCAGGGTCAGGTTGCAGGGTCACTGTGCAATGCCATCCCCTCGTTTTCGCCGCTCGTTAACAGGTTGAAGCTGGTGCGTTGATCTGTGCGGTCGGCTGGGTATTTCTAGAGTTACTTTTTAGTATTATTATTATTTTTTTTTAATCTGTAGTCCCTTTTTGATCCTTTTTTTCTGTATTCTGTAATATTTTTATTTATTTTATTTTTTTGTAATTTGCAGTTTAATCTGTAATCCCTTTTTTTATCTTTTTTATGTAATTAGTAAGTACTTATGTATATATATATATATATATATATATATATATATATATATATATATATATATGCTATATATATATATGTATATATATTTTTTGTATCTGTATTCCTTTTATATAATTTTTCTGTAATCTCTAATCATTTTTTATCATTTGTTTTGTAATTTGTAGTAGTTTTTTATCATGTTTTGTAATCTGTAGTCCTTTTATATAATTTTTCTGTATTCTGTCATAATTTTTTATAATTTCTTTTTATTTGTCGTAATTTTTGTATCCTTTTGTTGTAATCTGCAATCCTTTTTTATTATTTTTTTTTTATAATTGGGTGATTGTTAGATGTGTAAAAAAAATTTGTGTTTTGGTGGAACGCTTGATTTTTTTAATAGGGGCGAGGGGTGATTACTGTGGGTGAGAATGGGGTTGGAAAAATAGGGGGAAGGGGGTGATGGAATGAAGTATTCTTTGTCGGGGGGTGGGGGGTGCGGGTTGTGGGGGACGGCTGTTACTGTTGAGGTGTGTAAAATTGGTTGTGTATTTTTGTGATGGCGAGACAGTTTTGTTTTCTTTCTTTCTTTCCTTTCCCTTCAGTGGGGCTGCCGTTATTGATGGTGACAAATGGGAGTTGAAAGGGGGGTGGGGGAGGGGGTGGGATATGGAGTGGGTTTCTGTAGGGATTACGGGATACAGCCTTGCCAATGGTGGGCGGGGGCGGGGGGGGCGGGGAGGTATGAAATGGGTTTTAGGAAGATCGAAGGGGGCTACAATTCATGAAAGTATTGAGTAGGTGTTTTTTTTTTTTAAAAAGTATTGATTGTATAATAAGTATTATAAGATTAAGGGCTTGAGTGAGTATTTACTGAGGGTATTTAGCATTTAATGAGGTTATTTGATGGGTACTAAAGGAAGCGAGAATCTGGTGACGACTATTTGAGGATGTTTGATAAGTATATTGGAAGCGAATTTAGTCAAAGCGTTGAATGGGTATTATAAGAGAGCATTGGTTTGGCATTCAGTGGAGGGCTCTGAAGGAGACTATGGATGGGTCTTCTTCTGTTCGGGTGGGTGGTGGGTATTCCTGGGCATGACATGCCGGGCATAACTGGCAACTGCTGCAATGGTGGCCGATACAAGAGTGAAAATATCCTAATTGGAAGACACCATCGGATGTTATCTCGGAAGACACCATCGGATGTTTTATCTCTCTCTCTCTCTCTGAAGCATACTTCTCTTATGCTCACACACACACACTTAATTGAAATTCTTTCTCCCTCTCGCTCGCAATAATTTAGCACTTTCATGCTCTCTCTCTCTCTCTCTCTCTCTCTCTCTCTCTCTCTCTCTCTCTCTCTCTCTCTCTCTCTCTCTCTCTCTCTCTCTCAAGACGCGATCTTCTGGATTAGGAAATAAGTTCTCTTTTTTCACGGGTTCTTGATTGTAGGAATGTTAAAAGCCTGTGACAGGTCTCCTGTGCTCCGATGGTCGGCCATCACTCCGCGTTATGCAGGATGGCCAAGCCAGGAGGAGGAGGAGGAGGAGGAGGAGGAGGAGGAGAAAAAAATAATAGATAAAAGAAGCGGCAACTGCAGATGGAGGAATATTAAGAGGAGGAGGAAAAGGAAATAGTCTCTCTCTCTCTGTCTTTCTCTCTCTCCTGTGCGCGGCCCACAGCAGTCGAATTATCAAAGGGTGACAAAATTCACCATTTATTTATAGTTAACAAAATCAGGCTATAGATATTAAAGAACTGTGCCCACATGATGTCTTTGCTTGCCCAGGTAGCGGGATCAAACGCCTGTATACCCAAGACCTCTCTTCTTTAGGTTTTTCCCGTAGTGAGTTAGTGCCATCAGTTTAGGTATTACTAAAAGGTTCTTTGCAGCGTCCCTTCGGCCCCTAGCTGCGACCCTTTTCATTCCTATTGCTGAACCTCCGTTCATATTCTTTCTTCCATCTTACTGTCCCACCCTCTCCTATTAGTTGATTCATAGTGCAACTGCTTTGAAGTTTTCCTCCTGTTACACCTTTCCAAACGTTTTAATTGTCAGTTTCAATTTTTAGTGCTGAATGACCCCATAGGTCCCAGCGCTTTTCGTTGTTGAATATTAGGGAAGCCTTGTGCTGGCGCGGGCTCTTGCTCCTAGAGCAACCTCTTAAAAACAGCTCTTGTCCTTTGGGCCTAAATTCTTCTGGAGGTCTTGCTTGTTATGTGACCCGAGGATCTGCAGAGGAGTAAAGATGGGATGAATAACGATCCTTCTGCAGGAGGAATGAAGGAAGTGAAAAAAAAGGAAAGATAAATAGCAGTCGCGTAGGTGGACGAAATTAAGGCGCTCCGTTGCAAGTCTTCTCTCCCCTGGAAATAGAGGGTTGGTGAGTGGAGTATAATTCATTAAGGTCTGGAGGAATGATTCGTCATTTCTAATGAAAGGAGGAGGAAAATAAAATGGAGGGAAAAAACAAAATGGAGATTAAAAACCAAAAGGGAGATAAAAACAAAATGGAGATTAAAAACCAAAATGGAGATTAAAAACCAAAACCAAAATAGGAAAAACCTAAAATGGAGATTAAAAACCAAAATGGAGATTAAAAACCAAAATGGAGATTAAAAATTTAAATGGAGATAAAAGATTTAAATGGAGATGAAAAATTTAAATGGAGATGAAAAATTTAAATAGAGATAAAAAATTTAAATGGAGATAAAAATTTAAATGGAGAGTAAAATTTTAAATGGATAAAAAATTTAAATGGAGATTAAAATTTTAAATGAGGAGAGAAAAAAAGAATGGAAAAAAAAAATTAGAATGGTGATAAAAAATTAGAATGGAGATAAAAAAAAACAAATTTTAAATGGAGAAAAAAAAAGTGAGATTGGAGAAAAAAAATTAGAATGGTGATAAAAAATTAGAATGGAGATAAAAAACTAAAATGGAGATAAAAAAAAACAAAATGGAGATTAAAAAACAAAATGGATATAAAAAAAAAGAATGAATGAGAAAAACGAAATAGTGAACAAAAAGCAGATGAATCTTGAAAAAAAATGGAGCCTAAAATCAAAATGGAGGAAAAGGACAAAATGAAGAAGAAAATACAAATTTGGGAGAAAAAACTAGATGGAGTGTAAACAACATAATGAAGAAGAAAATTTAAATAGGAGAAAAAAACTAAATGTATTACGAAAGAGGAAATGGTGGAGTTACAAAATTGAGATGAAAATGCAAAATGGAGAAGACAAAACAAAATGAAGAAAATCAAAATGGAAGCTAAAATGGAGAATGAAAAACTAAGAGAAGATAAAGATAATGAAGAAAAGGCAAAGCGGGGGTAAGAAATGAAAAAAAAAAAACATAAAACGGAGGATCAAACCCAAACTACTCTTAAAGAAAACCTGCCAAGAAGATCCTAAAACCTTACCGGAGAAACTTTCGAGACGACGAACGAACAAGCCCACATAAACGCAAATGCTTCAACGACAGACCCGGCCATATTAAAGAAATGCCACGACAGGCGGAGCCACATAACAAGGAAGGAGACCCACTTAAATGTCCAGAGAGCTTCCAGCCGCCGCCCTACCGGTAGACTCCGAGTAGACAGACGCCCACTTCGCTACTTCGGGAGGAGGGGGGCGGCGGGTGGAATTCGGAGCGGCCGTGGAATGCCCCTTTCCGGCCGCGCAGAACCGGGACAGGAATGATAATTTCAAAATAAGACACGGCCCAGGGACGCGAGTATACTACCCCATGATCTCTTTACTGCCCCGATGGGAAGCTATAGTTTCGGTCTTGATGTGACCCGTAACCCTAGGTTTGGTATAGCTTATAGTCTTAGGTCAGTGAAGTTTGGTCTTCAGTTACCTTTTATTATTTTTCAGGTTCTGTCCATGGACCCCTTATTGGTCGGGGGGCGGGGGGTCGTCATTGCTCCTCAAGTGGTTCTTGTAGGCATTGCTTGAAGGGTCTTTGCAGCGTCCCTTCGGCCCCAAACTGCAACGTCTTTCGTTTTTTTTTTTTTTAGTGTACCTCCTTCCATATTCTCTTTCTTCCATCGTACTTTCCACCCTCTCCTAACAATTGATTCATGTTGCAGATGCTGCTTTTAGGTTTTCCTACTGTTACACCTTTCAAACCTTTTCACGGTCAATTTATCTTTCAGCGCTTGTCCTTTGGCCTAAATTTCATCTTTCTGTTCTATTCTATTTTTCTAATCTATTTGACTCGTAGAATATTTCTTTTATTTTATTTCTATTGATCCGATCCGTAGAATAGCGGGTTATATTTGGTCCGTGTTGCCAATGGAGTTTTCTCTCACTAAGGAAAAACTCTAGTTTTTCAGTTCCTACTTCGACGTAGTGGGAAATGAGTTCTTCATTTTTCCGAAAGGTAGAGAATTTTTGTGATGTCTTGCTCTTTACGCAACACGAAAATAATGCTTGTTTTTATCTGGTTGTCAGAAAACTTTTTTTTTTTAACTTTTTATTTTTTTGTCAAAAAACTATTTTTTTAACCAGTGGATATATAATTAGTATATTATTGTATGTTCTTCGTTCAAATCTTGTGAAAAATGAAATAATTTTGAAGTTCTTAGCACAAATGTTTATAAAAATAAATGAACTTCTAAAAGGGATAATAAAAAATATATATATAGTCCTCATAAACGGAAAATGAATCGAAAACAATTCCTCATACCCTAGCGAAAAATATCCCATTTGAAAACATAACCAAAAGAGGAAAAAAGAAGTGTTTATCAATTCCTTAAAAAAAAAAAAAAAAGTGCGGACCCACTCTCAAACCGTAGTATTAGGACGAAAGCCATATCGATAAAATACATTTATTGGTAGCCAATATATATATATATATATATATATATATATATATATATATATATATATATATATATATATATAATTTTTTTTTTTTTTTTTTTAATAATTTTTTTTTTTTTTTTTTATCATTTTCCCCCCAAGAAAAGAAGAATTAACAAGTTCAAATACCGGCTCGTGACTCGAAATTTAAAAAAAAAAAAAATTTTTTTTTTATTGGTAATGGCGAAGTTTTTTATTTTTTTTTTTTGTAATAGCCAAAAAACTTTTTACTGTTTATAATTAATATCGCTTTTTTTTTTTTTTTTTTTTTTTTGTTTTTTTTTTTTTTTTTTTTTAGTCCGTATGGCTTCATGCCAATTTGACCTCATTGTATATAAAAATTTCATTTCAATTTTATCTTTCTATTTATAGTAGCGAACGTATTCAACTGATCAAAAATATCAGACTCAGCCAAAAGGTTTTAATTCTTAAATGTATAGCGTCGACCGATGGACCTGACTAAATATATCAGATTTCGATTAAAGGCTTTTCAACTTTTCATTCTATACATTTATTTTCTTTTATTATTATTATTCATTTCTTCCGAAATTGGTCTATCTAACTTATCCACCAAAAAAAAAAAAAAAAAAAAAAAAATCCAAATTTCGCTGAATGTTTGACTCAGCAGTAAATGGAAATGTACTCTTCCTTTTTTTTCATTCATTTCTAATATTTTACATGTTTATCCAATGAAAGGAAAATTCCACCTTCAAACAGGATAATAAACGTAATATGTCCCTCTGTATATTTACCGATAACACACTCGCTTCGCTTGCTATAGAGGACCTGGGTCCTAATCCATGCGAGGACTAAGCTTTACCTGATTACATTTTGATGCCCGTTGTGTGTCATTCTAAGCTAAAATCAGGGAATGAGGTACGTGGTAATTAGGCGACTGCAATTGGTCGCGTAAAGAAGAAGAATCCACTGCATAATTATTATTTCATAAGAATTAAAAGAACAAAGGAAGGAAAACAGACAGAGCGACAAAACCAGGAGTGAATTCCATTTCATATCCACTCGATCGAAGTCGTCCTCTTTTAACAGCAGCAGCCGTGAGACAGAGAGAGAGCCCAGGGAAAAGGAGACGCCATTATAAAAACCGTCTCGAGCGGCCATCCGCTCAGACAGTTTAGACGGCAATAAAAAGCATTTTTATATTTCGCAGTCCATGCTAACCAAGCCGAGGAGGACATACCACCATTCCTGGAATCCTACCGCCGGTTGCCCGAGAGGTTCACGGCGGGAGGAGGAGGAGGAGGTGGAGGAGGTACCAACGGCGTTCCAGCTGGAAGAATGGGATCTGGATGAAGAAAAGGTCGAACTAGCGAATTGCATTGTGCAGACTTAGCCGGAGTACGGTCTAAAGGTCTCGACGAGTGAGAGAGAGGTGCAGAGGGATAGGTCTAAGACCTCGAGAAGAGAGCTAGATTTAAGACCTCGAGAAGAGAGAGAGGTCTAAGACCCCTAAGAAGAGAGATAGTTCGACGACCTCCTTAGAATTCGAAGACCTCTAAGAACAGAAGAGATAGGTCTAAGCCTCTAAGAACAGAGGAGATAGGTCTAAGACCTCCAAGAAGAGAGGAGATCGGTCTAACCCCCTAAGATGAGAGGAGATCGGTCTAACCCTCTAAGAAAGCCTCTAAGAAGAGAGGAGATTGGTCTAAGACCTCAAGAAGAGAGGAGAGATAGGTCTTAAGACCTCAGAAGAGAGGAGATAGGTCTAAGACCTCTTAGGAGAGATTGGTCTAAGACATCTAAGAAGGGATAGGTTTAAGACCTCAAGAAGAGAAGAGAGATAGGTCTTAAGACCTTAGAAGAGAGGAGATAGGTCTAAGACCTCAAGAAGAGAGATCGATCTTGGAAGATGCTCTGTCGTCGTGGCGAGAGAAACGCAAGCAAAAATGCTTGCTGAGATACCAGCACGTGTTAGGACACACTCCACACGTCTAACTGTGTTGAAGACGCACTCACATGTCTGGTTAAACAAAGGGCAGATAACGGGCAGAGTTAAGACGCGCTTAGACCGCTGGGCAAAATCAAGGCAGGCCCGTTCAGACGCACACCTTGCTAAAGATATGCTCAGACAACAAGGGCCCTAGTTAAAGATGCTCTCAGACAACCAAGAGCCTGAGTTAGACATAATCTCAGTTCCACGTTGGCCGAGTGCATTTCGCGCTCGGCTACCAATCTGGTGGTCCGAAGTTCGATTCTCGGCTAGGTCAACGCGGAGCCAGAGGAATTTATTTCAGGCGATAGAAATTCCTTCCTCGATACAATGTGGTTCGGATCCCACAATAAGCTGTAGTTCCCTTTGCTAGGTAACCAATTGGTTCCTAGTCACGTAAAAATATCTAATCCTTCGGGCCAGCCCTAGGAGAGGTGTTAATCAGCCCAGTGGTCTGGTTAAATTAAGATATACTTAACTTGACTTAGACATAATCTCAGATAACAAGGGCCTGGGTTAAAGATATGCTCAGAAAACAAAGGCTTGAGCGAAAGATCCGTTCAGACATTGGATAAAGGAGTGACTGATTGTTTTCTGCTGCGCCAAGAGACAATCTGTCAATAATTTTATATGAATTTAATTCGAAGTTTCGAAGTTTATATTTAAAGAACATGTTGCAATAATGGAAAACATTGAACTATATGTCAGGTTTAACCTTTGCCTTGTTACAAGAATCAAGGTTAAAAATGTGAAGGTTAAAAGTTAAAATTTTAATATTTTAACTGAAAATAGTAATATTACGAAGGCCAAAGTTGAAAACGGAATTTATATAAAGGATAATGAAACGATGATCGTCATCTCTTGTGTTATACTACAAGTAAATCAACTTGGATTTGAAGTTCATGTTATGCAAATGTCAAGACTGAATGTTATAATCGTCGAGCTTTTATTTAAATTTTAAGATTAGCTCAGCAGTTTACAATTAAATAATTCCTGGTTGTTTTTCTTCAGTGATATTCACCATCATATCGTAATTTATGCATCTTGTTTATTAAACATTTCCCCTAGTGCAGACCTTTCTTCCTCCCTTTGTGTTTTGAGTATATCATCTCTCTCTCTCTCTCTCTCTCTCTCTCTCTCTCTCTCTCTCTCTCCATTTTGAGTATAATAATTGTCTTTTTGTCTCTCTCTCTCTGCCTCTTTGTATTTTGGGTATATTAATTCTCTCTCTCTCTCTCTCTCTCTCTCTCTCTCTCTCTCTCTCTCTCTCTCTCGGCGTCCCTTAATGAGCCGTGTTCATGAGCGGCTTCCCTTCCCCTAAGCAAGACGTAAAATTAATTTTGTTCCGTGTAATCTAAAATGGATTTAGTATCTAAAATTAATTTCGTGTCTCCATCGCCGCCAAGGCAGGTGTATGTGTGTGTGTGGGAGGGGGGAGGGGGGAGGGGGGAATGAGTTGCAACGCTGTCGGCGAAATCTGTCAAATGTGCCACCGATGGTGTGAATCGCTAATCGCCCTCAGAGAGAGAGAGAGAGAGAGAGAGAGAGAGAGAGAGAGAGAGAGAGAGAGAGAGAGAGAGAAGTGAAGAGAAGTTATACAAACATTTAAAATACTGAAAGGCATAACAAAAGCAGACAGTAAGCTATTTACATGAAACGAAAACCAGACAAGAAATAATGGATGGAAACTAAAAGCTGAAGAGATACAACACATCCGGAAACTTCTTCACATACAAGATATGTGACACGTGGAATAAACTGCCACCAGAAGTTGTAAACAGCAACAGTGTGGAAGAGTTTAAAAGAAAGCTAGACAAAATCATTAGGACACTGTGAATGCACAGTAAAACCTGTTCATACAGATAAGTGAGCACACCATGTCTCCTCTTAGGATGGACTAACAAGTCTTTGAGACATCCTAATCCTCGTAACTCCTAGTAACAAACGACAGTAATTATCGAATTTGATATCGCGAGAGTGCGCACGCGCATGTGACGTCATACCACTTCCTCATTCCCTTCAGATACCCCCTTTCTTTCTCTCCCCTCCCTTCATCCCCTAATATTCCCCTTTTCCCCATCTCCATTCCTCCCTTTCGTCCTATTTCCAACGTGGCATCATTCCTACTTCGCTTCGTCTCTCTCTCTCTCTCTCTCTCTCTCTCTCTCTCTCTCTCTCTCTCTCTCTCTCGTAATTATATTCCCCCAAATAAGATCCCAGGCTCTTTGTTCCATGATATTTCCAGTGTTTCAGATAAGCTGCAAATATTGAGGGCTGACGAACGCGCGTCCTTTCGTGCGTGCGTGCGAGCAGTGTATAAGAATGTGGTGGTGGCGGACAGTATCGGTGGAAGGGTATCTGGTCCACCCACACCGCCCCCCGAAACACCCACACCGCCTCCATATTTATGACCCTAGACTGCCCGCTCCTCTCCACGCTGGTAATCAGCCGTCTGGCGTGTAATTAAGGTCGTCGAATGCCCGTGGGAGTGCCGCGTTGGGGCATTGGGCATGGGATGTGCTCACGGGGGTCTTTGGGCATGCACGGGCAGGTCGTCTCTCACCCCCAACATACCCCTGAACCACTGCCAATATGTCATCGCGTTTCGTGGTCATCTGCGTTACAAAATATATTTCTACTCTCTCTCTCTCTCTCTCTCTCTCTCTCTCTCTCTCTCTCTCTCTCTCATTGCTTGGTAGTACAGTGTTCATTTCGGGTGATTTTTTTATTAGTGCATTACAGGCACTTTTTGCTTTAATTTATTTTTTTTTATTTATTTATGTATTTATATATTTATTTGCAATGACCTGATTTTATGCATGATTAGTATTATTATTTACACTGATTTATTCCAACGTAATTTTATACTGTTGAAAATTTCGATAAATATTTAGAACAAACCAGTTACAGAGAGAGAGAGAGAGAGAGGGGGGGGGGGGCTGCTACTGCTACCTTGATAGAGCCACAGAAAATAAGCTTCATAGATTTTGCTGTCAATACTGTTATGTAATTTGTAAGGTAATTGTTCATGTATTTGGCTAGCAAAGAGAAAGTGTGATGAATGGGTTTGCATATGAGAGAGAGAGAGAGAGAGAGAGAGAGAGAGAGAGAGAGAGAGAGAGAGAGAGATTTGGGGGGTCCACATTTACCCAACTCGGTCATTAACGCTGTGTGTGACTTAACCCAAATGACGAATCCACGAAAACCGTATCTTCGTATTTTCATTCCTTTTTTGTCTCCCGCTCTCTTTCGCTATTTCTTGGGCCTCATTGTTATCCATTGTTGCTTGCATCAGAATCATCTGTAACTTCTACTGCAAGTTTTTTAACTTTAATTCATGTTATGTCTTTTTATTATGTCATCTGCTGTGTCGGTAGCTTGGTTTTTTTTTATTGTGACCAATTGCCGCCTGCACTAGAATTGTAGAATCTGTTGTAAGTTTGTTATTATTATTATTATTATTATTATTATTTTATTATTATTATTATATTATTATTATTATTATTGGTAATTCTAGGCAATAACTCCGCACGGACTGCAAGGAATGGTCCCGTGAATACGACAGCCATTAAGGATTGGGGCGTCAAATGTATTTCCCCGGGTTCAGTATTGGCCCCTGGGGATTAATTACAGTCGACCTCCTAAAAATAACGGTAAATTCTCAATAACCAGCCGAAATACTGTAGGAAACTGTAATTTCCAAAGAAATACCCCACGTGGAATTATTACCTAGATCTTCCTTAATTATTATTATTATTATTATTATTATTATTATTATTATTATTATTATTATTATTATTATTGTTATTATTATTTGGCTTCATAATATTCAGCGATTGTAACCTACCTTGAAAATTATTGTTGGTCCGTGGACTACATTTCCACCAATGATGAAATGTTGACAGAATATTACAGTATGGGTGAACTGTTTACAAACTGGTGAAAATTCTCTTACCTGAATCTTTTTCATGAATTGTAGCTAAATTAAAATTGCCCCAGTGCTTGGCATGTATGCCTAAAATCTGTAAATCAATCAATCAAGCAGTCTTAGGTAAATAATAATATTCTCCCTTCCGAGAGACAAAGAGATGGCGAAGCAGCGTCTCAAAGTGTGTGGAAGATAGGGAAAATGAAGTTGGAAGAATAAATAAAGGTAGTAGTAAAAACGATGAGAGAAGAATGATGGTAATTGAATAAAAGATGACAAGAAATGTCTTGGGTAATTCCAAAGTACGGTCATCAAGCGGTTTGAGAATTGGCTTCAAGTTTTAAAAAAATAAATAAATAACTGAAAGAGAAGTGGCCTAAGTTTGACATAAGCAAAAAAAACATAATAATAATATAAATAAATATAAATAAAGTAAAATTAATCGAGTATAAAAAATTGACACCCGCAAAACAAAAAAAAAAAAAAAAAAAAAAGAAACGGGGACGCCCGCAAAAAGATATGGATGCACGCAAAAGGAAAATGTACGCACTAGAAAAAGATGGACGAAACACTTAAAAAAAAATGGACGCACGCACAAAATTAGACGCACGCAAAAAAAGAAAGAAAATGGACGCACATTAAAAATGAGACGCATGCAACAAATTAAGCGCACGCAAAATAAGAGAAAAAAATTGACGCACTTAATTACGCGGGTAATCACTCTCTCTATGTATACAGTCGTTAATCCTACTGCCGATCCTGTTTCCATTTGGCTCTGAGATGTGTTGTTCCGTACCTGTCTCGTATGAAGGCACTGGCTTCTCCTCCCCCCTCCCCCCATCCCCCCTCCCCGCCCCTTCCCTTCAGCCCGTTATCCCAGGCACTGCCATCCAACCCCCCATCCCCCTCCCTGGTCTCGGCTTTCCCACAGCAGTTTGCAGCCTCTATAGTGTCTCTCAGCTTCACGAGACAGAATACGGAATTACGAATTCGTATAGGAGAGAGAGAGAGAGAGAGAAAAGAAAAAAGGGGTGGGGAGAAAGCGATCATTATGCATATTAGTATTATAGTAAAATAGGTCGGTATATGTGTGTAATTCTAAAGTGAGAGAGAGAGAGAGAGAGAGAGAGAGCTACCTACGTAGGTATATATGTGCGGGAGAAAGAAAGCTGACTGAGAGAGAGAGAGAGAGAGAGATTTCCTAAGTATGTGTGTTAGAGAAAAATAAAAGTAAGGTATTTGTTTGTGTGTGTTTATGTGTGTTGTGTGTAGAGAGAGAGAGAGAGAGAGAGAGAGAGAGAGAGAGAGAGAGAGAGAAAACAAAACAAAAAACTCAGAGATGAACAAATGCCAGTTGCTCTCCCGAAATCGTAAGAATTTCCGACAGAATCCGAATCTCGGACCGGATGCGAGAGGCCATTTTTGTTAATGCAAAAGTCAGTGGGGGGACGCCTTTACTTATACTTATTATGCCGAGCCTCGTGAAAAAGAAGCCCGTACACTCTCTCTCTCTCTCTCTCTCTCTCTCTCTTTAGAGCATCCTTTCTTCTATTAGATTGAAGGGCGCATAAAATAGTGGAAGCTATGCAAACCTATAACAGTAAAATAACCGACGCAAAAACGGGTTGCAGCATTTAATGCAGATACGTGATACGAACCCCCCCCTCCCTCCCCCCCCACCCCAGCCCCCCCCACCCGCAGCCCACCCTCAAAAACCCTCCATCTTCTCTCTCTCTCTCTCTCTCTCTCTCTCTCTCTCTCTCTCTCGTTTCTTAACTAGAATTAATTTTTGTGCTAAGTCCCTCAGATATTTCATTTTAGATAAGGGCTAATT
This sequence comes from Macrobrachium nipponense, assembly GCF_015104395.2. Classification (NCBI taxonomy): domain Eukaryota; kingdom Metazoa; phylum Arthropoda; class Malacostraca; order Decapoda; family Palaemonidae; genus Macrobrachium; species Macrobrachium nipponense. Next base: position 15,727,929 of record NC_087219.1, read on the forward strand.
ATTAAGTTTTTACTTGTCTGCTTTTCACTTTGGATTTTTCTTTCATTCTCCCTTTCCTCTCCCTTCCCCTTTCCCCGTTCTTCCCCACCTCCCCTTCCCCTTCTCTTTCCTCCGTCCCCTCCCCTCCTCCCCTTTCCCCTTCCCCATTTTTTTTTCCCCTTCCCCTTTTCCTCCCTTCCTCCGTACTCCTCCCCCGATCTTCCCACATTAACCTAACCATTTCATCTTCACACACACACACACACACACACACACACACCGGATCCGAATCCGGACCGGGGTTTTCGCATCCGGGCCTTCGGAAGGCTCCTCCTCCCTCCTCCTCCTCCTCCCAGAACCAGTTTCAAGATAGTAAAAGAAATCCAGATAATAAAAATGGCAGCGGCATTTTCCCCATACCCTCTACCCCGATGAAAGAGACCGACGACGAAAAATTTATTTTATATTAGTTGACTTTTTTTTTTTTTTTTTTTTTTTTTTTTTTTTTTTTTTGCTTCGTGAAGTCGGTGAATTTCATTGGGTAGATTTTTTTCTTTCTTTTGGTCAAAGAGTGGGTTCTTTTCACGGGCTGGTTTTGGGAGGGGGTATTGCGTGGGTGGGTCTTTGTCCTGGTTTGCTTTGAGGAGGAGGGGGGGGGCCGTTGGTTTGAGGAATGGGGCATTTCATGGTCGTGATTTTGGGGTTGGGGAGGGTGGCTTTACCGGTTTTTTTTTTTTTTTTTAAAGAAGGAAGGGGTGGAATTTACGTTGCGTGGTCCTTTTATGGTAGGGGTCTTTTGCATGGGCTGATTTTGGTAGGGGTCTTTGGTGGGTCTTCCTTCATGGACTGATTTTGGTATGGGTCTTACTTTGGTGTTTTTTTTCCCATGTGCTGGTTTTGGTAGGGATCTTTGGTGGGTCTTTTTTCATGGACTGATTTTGGTAGGGGGTCTTTGTGGTCTTTTTTTCATGGGCTGGTTTTGGTAGGGTCTTACTTTCTTTTTCGGTGTTTTTTTCCCATGTGCTGGTTTTGGTAGGGATCTTTGGTGGGTCTTTTTTCATGGACTGATTTTGGTAGGGGTCTTACTATGGTGGGTCTTTTTTTTCATGGGTTGATTTTGGTAGGGGTCTTACTTTGTTGAGTCTTTTTGCATGGGCTGATTTTGGTGGGGGAGGGGCGGGGGGAAGTCTTACATGTGTCTGTTTTTTTTCATGGAGTGATTTCAGAAGGTCGTCTTATCTGAAAATAATGAGCGTGTTAAACAGTACCGAACAATTATTTTTTAATAAAATATAGCTTATTAATTTTAATTTTCGTTGGTGAAACAAGGCTCTATTTGACCATAGATTTTACCACTTTTTAAAACTTACATGCCACTCGAGTAAGCTGGAGGTCGGATCACGCCTTGATTCCTTTGTTTTTAAAAGCAAAGGCCAATAAAACAGCGGCTTGATTCTCAATTCTACCCTGGGGACAACCAGACAGAAGAAGGAAAGTAAGGCAGAAGGATGCCTCAGTCACTAAGGGAGCTGTAGGACTTGTTTCCTACGAAGTTAGTGTGGAAACATAGAAGCAAGAAGAGAATTCCAAAGCCACTGAAATAATCCAGTAGTTAAATCCCAGCTGTAATAATGTCCACAGCGTAAATGTAATATAATGATAATAATAATAGTTTGTTATTATTTTTTATTTTTTTTATTTTGGCCTGTCACTGTCCTCCAGTTCGACTGGGTGGTATTTATAATGTGGGGTTCTGGGTTTATTATTATTATTATTATTATTATTATTATTATTATTATTATTATTGGAGAAACAAATCTGCAGATTGATAAGGGGAACCGAACAGATTCCCGAAAGCTATCCTTAAAGTTTTAAATGCAAATATATGTACATTTACTTAACTGTGGATTTGTTTCTCCATTTGAAGACTCGTGATACTATGAGGATTTATTAATTATTATTATTATTATTATTATTATTATTATTATTATTATTATTATTATTATTATTATTATTTATTATATTATATTGGAAAAACAAATCCGCAGATTGATAAGGGAACCGAACAGATTCCCGAAAGCTATCCTTAAAGTTTTAAGTGCAAATATATAGTACATTTACTTAACTGCGGATTTTGTTTGTTTCTCCATTTGAAGACTCGTGATACTATGAGGATTTATTAATTATTATTATTTTTATTTTATTTTATTATTATTATTATTATTATTATATTATTATTATTATTATTATCATCACTGAGGTATTCCACGCCTTGCCTGCGGCTAAACTTGTTTTTGACGAGGTCATAAACATCAGGTCCTTTAACGTAAAACGCATCTCCTTTTAACGTCATGCGTTCGATCTTCCATTGGCCCAATTACTATTGGTGTCTCGGAGAGAGAGAGAGAGAGAGAGAGAGAGAGAGAGAGAGAGAGAGAGAGAGAGAGAGTTCATTTCATTCAAGCGTTTTATAATGTATTTGATTTCTTTTAAACAGCAATCGTTGAATTTAAGAAATAAATTGAAGATGGCTGTTGTTGTCGAATTATTACATGATGTTCCATGGAAAGATATCTTTTTTGTTTTGATTATATTTAGCCAGAATGAGCCTCTGTTATGTTCTCCAGATCATCATCATTTCTTGGAGTTCTTGATCTCATTCTGTGCACCTTCTTTTTCTTCTTCCTCTTCTATATCAAACACCCGCCGAAATCCGTCTCGAAGACATTGAGCAGTGGCTATGTCCGTCTCCTAACAATCGCCCTGGCTCTTCCTCTTTCAGATAGGCCGAGAAACAGATAAACGTCACTCTCTCCTGTCTCTGATTGGCTGAGGAAATAGATAAGCGCCACTCTTCCCATTCTCTGATTGGCTGGAGAGCAGATAAGCCTTATCTAAGGTTTGCAACGCTGGAAAAGCTCATGGGATCGTCGATACATTATTATCCCTGGCGATGCTGATCTAACGGGGCGGTTCTCAGTCAGCAGCAATTCTCTCTCTCTCTCTCTCTCTCTCTCTCTCTCTCTCTCTCTCTCTCTCTCTCTCAAACGTTCGATTTTCCAATCCGTGCGAGGATAATCCCTTGTGGTGGCTCCGTTCATCAATGCAGTCAGTTAGATAGTTGGTGGGTAGTCTACTCTTGTAGGGTTTTGAAGAGATGGTGGGCTAGGTAGAGACAATAGTGTACTATCATCATCATATATGTGTGTATATATATATATATATATATATATATATATTATTTGACATCAGATGACTTTAACTGGGTTATCATGAGCTTAGTTAAACTCTCTCTCTCTTTGTATAATATATATTATATATATAGTATATATATATATATATATATATATATACGTATATATATTATTATAATAGGAATGCGTGTAAATCATACAAGAATCGTTACTACAGGTGCATATTCTCTCTCTCTCTCTCTCTCTCTCTCTCTCTCTCTCTCTCTCTCTCTCTCTCTCTCTCTCTCTCTGTGTTTTTTACCAGCTTCGAGACTGATCTGAACTCTTAATATGCATCCTGGGTCCGACCTCGTTGGTGAACGGACGGGCGGTAATTAAGGTTCGCCTCAGGAATCTTGATGCTAAGCAACTCCAGGCAAGTGTCTTCTTTGTATCCATCGCCGGTAGGGGAAAGGCAAGGGGAAGGGGGAGAAGGAGGAGGGAGGGATAGGAGGCGTAGGAAAAGGAGGAGGAGAATAGGTAATAGTGGGGGAGAGAAGGAAAGTGAAAGGATAGGGAAGTAGAAAGGGGGGGAGAGGGGGAGGAGTGGATAGAGGTATTTGTAATAGTAGGAGGAGGAAATATAATCCTTCGTATTACAGGTTTCAGTGACTTTCTTTCCTCTCACTGTATAGATTTAGAACTCTCTCAAAGCTTCTGCTTTTCCCACGTTGATTAAGGGCCACTCTGTCCTTCCTTCCTTCCTTCTGTGTCTTCGAGAAAGCTGGATTACAGGTCCAATTTACCTTCAAGAAAAATTTATGGTAAATTTTTCTGATGCGTTTAAAAAAAAAAAAAAAAAAAAAAAAAAAAAAAAAAAAAAAAACAAAAAAAAAAAAAAAAAAAAAAAAAAAAAAACTTATTTAGTAATACTGTATTTGTATTATGTGGGTAATTTCTCTCTTGGGTACCTTTATGGTAGGAATGAACTCATTTCCGGTAACTTCTGTATGTTCTGGCAACTTTTGAGGGGGTCTTTAGAGACCGGATGGTTCCTTATTTTACACCATATTCGAGTGTCCACATTTAAATCTTCCATGTGGAATAGTGTGGCAGTTCCATGGGGCCCCTTTATCATTTATTTTTCCACGCACTGTGTTGGGTTTTTAGGCATCATTGTAACCCACTGTCACTCCCATTCGACTCCTAATTTGGTCATCCATCCAGGAAATGTCACCATTCTCTCTCTCTCTCTCTCCGTGACTGCAGCTTCTTAGAAAAATGCCTGAATGCGGATGGAAAGGAGATATCAGAGTACAGACCCTCAAGCTATTGACCCTGGCCGTTGCAACCCCAGTTACGTCTAAACAACCTCCCAGACTGGTCGGTCCTTTGTGGAACGACCCGCACGGGAGGCATTAAAACCCCGAGTTCCCATGGTGGTGCTTCGTATCCATCTACTCATTGGACACAGTCCTCCCCGATGCTTTCGAAGTATTACCACCGTTCGAATCTTAGTGCTGTGATGTTTTCGAAGTGTCTGATCACCTCTGAGGATTTCGGGAAGCGTTGTTCTCGAACGCTCTCGAAGTTTGAGCTCTTGGGGGAGCTTTTGAACTCTTGCCCTTCGAGAGATTAAGTAGCCTTTTTCTCCTTTTTCTTTGGGGCTTTTCGATGACTCGGCTCATGGTGGCTCCGAGGTCTTATCTGTCGAAGTCTTAAGTCTCGACTATCTAAAAAGTATTCGAAGTCTTAAGTCTTACGAACATCAGTAGTGGTACCCTCTCAAAGGATTTCTTCAGACTGTACTCTCAGATGTTATCGAAGACTTTGTTTCCTTGGTCTTGCAAAGTCTGTGTGGCTCACGAGAGCTTTTATCATCAGTCTTGATGACTCTCGAGAGCTCTCAAGTCTAACTTATGGTACCATCGAAGTCTTGGCGTTCTGGGGGCTTTTATAAAAGTCCGGCATAATGCTCAGACATCCTTCATTGCCTGCAGCTAGAATATAACCCTACCCAAGACGCAGGAGTGAAGCGATCACGCTGATAGAACTCCCGAAAATACCCTCCTCTTCTCGTCTTGTAAATCGCGTGTGCCCACCTTTTTTTCGTTCATAATTTCCCTGGGCACCTATAGTCGCCTCGGTGTGGAGGGTACTTCTCCGGGCAGAGATTGGTTGGTAGGTGGGCAGGAGGAGCTAGAGAGCGCGAAGCACTCAGCCATGCCACTTAGATACGCACCAGCGAGTGCATCTCGTATTCGTCGTGTGCATACTGAACTGGAAGGCGGCTCAGGGGTGGCTGGGAGGTGGGCCGTTACACAGGTACTATTTACACCTACGGCGGGCTTATCCTGCGTGTTTGGAGCCGTTGCAGAGGCTTAGCCCTAATGCTATTTCTTGCGCGCAATGAAGGATTTATCGTGGTTTAACTTCCTTGCATGAAAGCGGCGGCGGTGGCGTTCGTAACACCCTCAGAAGTTACTGGAAAATTCTCTCTCTCTCTCTCTCTCTCTCTCTCTCTCTCTCTTTATATTTTCTGTTTTGTCTCTCTTTCCCTAGTGTGATTAATTTCCCGTTGTCCAGTCGTTCATTTCCTTCATTTAAATAAATGTTGTCTCGTATTTTTATAATTATTATTTGCTTATTCGCTGAGTAATTTATCTCTCGACGTTTTTAGCTTTCAGCTTCCCCTCTTCCTCGCTTTCTTTTCTTGTTTTCTTTGTTTTTTTATATATATTTTTCAATATTATATTTTTCGTTTTAACATACAGCACACATTTCGTTGTCTGAGACTTAATTCACTATACACGGTTTCTGTTTATATATTCATTGGTTATATTTTCCGGTCTGGTCAAAGATAAGGACCTTTGGGATAACAGAAGCAGAGAGGGAATCCCTAAGAACCGCAGTTGATGGAAAGAAGCATTGAACATGTCCTAATATCTTGATATCGCTTGATCTCTCGTCAAATTATCCTTCGCGGTTAAACGATACACTTTATATAAAAACTAACAGCCTAAGTCCAAGGAGAACAGCAGCAGAGAAGGAATCACAGAGCACCTAGTTGATGGAAAGAAGCATTAAACATGTCCTGATATCTGAGATCTGTCGGTTTTTATCTTTCCCGTTGATAAGAACTTTCCGTCTGAAATTGGTAGCGCCCATTTTTCACAGACCCGTCTCCCGTGGGACGGGCGTGCGCTGCTAATTGACGGGATGTGGGTTCACTTGAGGGATAGCAAGAAAAATGCCCACGTTTGCTGAAACTTTTTTTTTTTTTTTTTCCTAATAGATGAAGTTTTTTGTGTAGATAAGGCAGTGTTTTCTGGGTACGTGAAGATTGTTGGTTTTTTTTTTTCCAGGTGTTTTGATGTGAACGTGACTGCAGAATTTTTTTTTAGTTTTAAGATAGTTTTTTTATATTTTTTATTTACAGATATGCTGTAGTTTTCTGTAGATAAAAAAAAAAAAAAAAACTTTATTTTCCAGATTTTAGGTAAATGAAGTGTTTGTATAGGGACCAGGTAGTTTTTTTTAAGTTTTTTTTTTTTTTTTTTGAAATAATTTGATAAATTAAGTTTTTTTTGGCGGGGGGGGGGGGGGGGCGGTGGCTAGGCAAGGCCGTGTTTTCTTGGTACGTGGAGGTTGTCTATTCTTTTAAGGTGTTTTTATGTGAACGTTGACTGCAGATTGTTTAATTTAAAATACGTGTTATTTTTTTTTTAGAAAAAAAATTTATCCTGTAAATACAAATTTCGCAGATAAAGCCGAGTGAATTTTTGTAAAGGAAGATTTTTATTTATTTATTTATTTATTTATTTATTAGTAGAGGAAGTGAATTTATTTAAGATAAAATCGGTGACTCCTATTGAGCTGAGGCAGTGTTTTTTGTGATTTTCTTTTAGGATAAACCTTTCATTTCAGTATTGGACTAATATTAGGTATTACTTCAAGTTTATTGCATATTCTTTTTCCATTTTTGCTCCAGCTTTCATAATTGTTTTTGTTTTTTAAGTGTCTCTCTTATTTTTCGCTTTCTCTCTCTCATTATGCTATCTTACTTTCTCTATAGTCATCTCTCATTTGCTTTCATCTTCACTCTTTAACTTTCCATTTCTTTTGTAGCTCCTCTCATTTCTGGATTAATTTCTCTCTCTCTCTCTCTCTCTCTCTCTCTCTCTCTCTCTCTCTCTCTCAGAGCGTCTTGTAATCCTCTTCAAGCGCCTTCTTCTACCTCAACTTCTCCACTTCTCTTACATTCGTCTTAAAACTTCTCCCCTTTTCTGATTCACTTCGAGGACAAGAAGGACACAGGATCTACGTGTCATCTCCCCCCCCCCTCCCCTACCCAAGTAGGATACCCCAAGGAACCTAGGGCCTCTACGTACGTTCCATTAATCCTGGATCCGAACGTTCTCCCCCCCCCCCCTCTCCCCCCCCCCCCCCCCCCCCACCCCCACTCTTCCGGTTAAACTTTTCGATTGCTTTATTGGACCGGATGCGGATGGGATGAGGAGGTCCGGATAAAGATTGCTGGTTATCCGGCCATAGCAGCGAGAGGCGCTGTTTATGTCCCTGTTTATGAATTTTCTTTCCCTTCTCTCTCTCTCTCTCTCCTTAATACCCTCCTCGTTCTCAGTCTCACTGTCTCACGTACATCCTCTCATTTATATCATTGATATTCTCTCTCTCTCTCTCTCTCTCTCTCTCTCTCTCTCTCTCTCTCTCTCTCTCTTCTCTCTCTCTCTCTCTCTGTCCTATCTTTTAATAAGATCTGGAATGCGGGCAGAACACTGGGTAATGCAGTTAGGGGCATTATACATTACGATATTACGATCACTAATTGTGCTCAATTATGCCCCGGGAGAGTCTCTCTCTCTCTCTCTCTCTCTCTCTCTCTCTCTCTCTCTCTCGGTGTCTCATCTAGTCATTCGCTTTTCGTTTTTTTTCTTTCTATTACCTCATTATTCTTCACTTGCTTTTTACTCTATTATTAGTTTTTTCTTCTTTTTTGCAAGGGTTATTTTCTTTGTTGTTCCATTATTCTGACTTTACTCATCGTTTTAGCGTTTATTGTGTGTTGTGCGAATTTTTAAAAACTTTTCAAGATTATTTTACCCTAATTCTATTGCATATTTCCATTTAAGTTCGCCCCCCTCTCTCTCTCTCTCTCTCTCTCTCTCTCTCTCTCTCTCTCTCTCTCTCTCTCTCCACTGACTACGTCTTTATTCATTACATTTGGCTTTTGAATTTTCATTACCAACGTTCAAAATTTGTCGGAATCTTTCTCAGATTTTTCGAAAAATTTTCAAATATTTCGACGCCGTCTATTTTTCCTCCATTGGCACACAGGTCTCAGTCTGCGTTAATTATCATTTTTCGTTTTTTTTATTTACGTTTCGTTCAAAGACCCTTGGGGACATCCGATCTGGTTTTTCTTAGGTATTCGTTCATTTTCCGTAACTTTCGTTCTTGAAAGAGCCCTAGGAGTTACGCCTTCGGTCAGTTTTTTCTTCTTCTTCTTCTTCTTTACGATTGTCACTTAAGTGTTTGTAATTCTGGGGACTTTTTGTCTTTGAAATAGCTGTAATTCTTGTCATATTTCAGAAGATGCGGCAAATTACATCGTGTTACAGTCCGTGGTGTATTTTATTATATGTTCTTAATTTTAGCTGGAACAAGAAGTATTGTAAGATATTGATGATAATGGATACATAACCAGAGAATTTGTATTCCTCTCTGTTTATATTCTTATAATCATTTATAATTGCGGTTATAGTTAAAATGAGATTGTTCTTTAGAAGCTGAAGGAATTCAGATAAACTCCCGACTCGTATTTCCTGAGGATATTTACCCTCATGGTATAAGCAACCCAGTTCGTGGCGTCACTGCTATATTTTTACTTGGGAAATAATAACAGTAATAATGAGTTTATTCCCGATGTCAGTCTCCTGACTCAAGTTCGCGCTCATCCCAAATCGCCGTTTTCAGACAAAAGATTAGAAGTCGATTCTTTCAGTGGTTTTGCTGGGCCTGAGTGAAATACAGACTGTGCAGTGACACAGATGGCGCTTTGGAGGTTTCGTTACCTTACCATGAGCTGATATTGCTATTTTCAGTTTTGAGGTTGATGATAAGAGCATATGTTTGATATTAACAATGTGTTGTTGCGGAGAAAATATATTTCTTAACGGGAATGTTTGTGGGAAAATAATTTAGCAGGCTCGCTGCTACTACTTACTACCCGTAGGAGGGGGGCCGGGTTTGTGCCGTCAGTGCACCTCATGCAGAGCGTTTTAGTCATTACTTTTAGGTTCTTTGCAGCGTCCCTTCGGCCCCTATAGCTACAACCCCTTTCACTCTTCTTACTGTCCCTCTTTTCATATTCTATGTCTTCTGTTTCTTTTATCTTACTTTCCACCATCTCGTAGCAATTGCGAGGTTTTCCTCCCTTCCATCCATTTCCGTTTTAACTCTGAATGACTTCATAGGTCTCAGTGCTTGGCCTTGGGCCAGAATTCTACTATAATCCGAGAACGAAAGTGGCCCAAAAATTCAGTCTCAGACTGTGCCCAGTTCGTGGAAGGGGCACAGCAGCCTGCCCGCAGTCAGTCGCCTCGTTACTGTTCGGGAGTACCTACCTACCTCTCGGCGAGAGAGACCTCCCATGCCCACTAACCCCCCCCCCCACCCCTTCCCTCCCCCTCCCCGTTTCACCTAGGCTTTATGGCTGGGCATGCATGTTGTGGGGCTGTGTTTACGTCCGTGCGCCGGACTTTGCAGCATGGATTTATTTGCTACGAAAAGCATAAAAGCTCATGGAATTTGTAAAAGGTCGTCCTGGCCACCCCATCCTCCCCTCCCATTCTTCCCCCCCTTCCCCTTCCCCTTCCCCCTCCAGCTCCCCCTGTCGACCGACTGGCCTCTCTCCTACTGGAAAAACCACGGTGCAAATATGCGTTCGTTGTTATGAATGGGTGTAAGGAAATGCACACAATGGAGTCGTAAATACTCCAGGTGTCAACTCATTATCGTGTACCGCACGTAATGTGCTCGCTCGCAAGCCCGCTCGCTAGCTCGCTCGCTTGTGCGCGCACGTATGCACCTTCGCACATGCGTGGAAATTTGCGAGTTTGCGCGTAGTATATTCAGCAGAGAATCCGTGAATAGGGTAATCCTATTCATCCGGCAATGAATGGAAAGTTAGCATAATAGTAAACTAGTATTCAATGAAGAACCATGATAGTATAGAAAGGCTAGTCTCTCTCTCTCTCTCTCTCTCTCTCTCGGGTAATATCATCTCGATCTTGCAACTCGTATGCCAAAATCGAAGCTGACATAAGTAGCTTTCAGTAACTATAATACACAATTTATTTTCGAAGCCACTCTGGTAAGGGCCTTAAACTAATCCTGTGATCCTGCTCTCCAAATGATTTCCTACTCTTCAAATTAAACATTTGATGGATGAACACATCGAAGTGACGTTCTTATAGAAGATTTCCTAATGTTATTATTAGCCAACATTATGAATATACGATAATGGGTTATGAAACTGACGTATTAAACGTCTATCACAAAATCATTCTATCTCTACACCCCCCCACCCCCCCCCCCCCCCCCCCACCCCCCCCCAAAGGGTAAAAAAAAACAGGAAGATAACCACCCCCCCCGATCCATCCCCCCCCCCCCCAACCCCATAAAAAAAAAGGGAGATTAACCCCCCCCCACCCCGAAAAAAAAAATAACGAATCGCAAACCCTTTATGCCACTTATAAAGTCAGGAAAAAAACAGAAGTAGGGAGAGAATCCCAAGTTTGGCTCGGTATCTTTAAGTGGCAGATGTTTTGATCTCGTACTCTTCATAATGCTCATAGTCTGTGCTGGTCTCTTGAGGTACTACTGTGTTGATCTCTCTTAAAGAGACGGTCACCCAAGTCATGGTTTTAAGAGATAACATTTGTTGGTTTTGAGGAATCTCAAGACTGTGTCCTCACCACCATTTTCACAATGAAAAAACTGTGTCCTCACCACCATTTTTGCAAAGGAAAGACTTTGTCCTCACCACACCATTTTTGCAGGGAAAGACTTTGTCCTCACCACCATTTTTGCAAAGGAAAGACTTTGTCCTCACCACCATTTTCACAAGGAGAAGACTGTGTCCTCCCCACCATTTTTGCAAGGGAAAGACTGTGTCTTCACCACCATTTTCACAAGGAGAAGCTGTTTTTCCTCACCACCATTTTCACAAGGAAAAGACTGTGCCTCACCACCATTTTCACAAGGAGAAGACTGTGTCCTCCCCACCATTTTTGCAAGGGAAAGACTGTGTCCTCACCACCATTTTCACAAGGAGAAGACTGTTTCCTCACCACCATTTTCACAAGGAAAAGACTGTGTCCTCACCACCATTTTCACAAGGAGAAGACTGTGTCCTCACCACCATTTTCACAAGGAGAAGACTGTGTCCTCACCACCATTTTTGCAAGGAAAAGACTGTGTCCTCACCACCATTTTCACAAGGAGAAGACTGTTTCTCACCACCATTTTCACAAGGAAAAGACTGTGTCCTCCCACCACCATTTTTCACAAGGAGAAGGACTGTGCCTCACCACCATTTTTTGCAAGGAAAAGACTGTCCTCACCAACCACCAAGGAAAGACCTTGTCCTCGCCACCATTATCACAAGAAGGCACCGTGTCCTCACCATCATTTTCACAAGAAGACACCGTGTCCTCACCACCATTTTCACAAGGGAAAGACTGTGTCCTCACCCATTTTCACAAGCGATACCAAGAAGTCCAGCAGAGCTCGTCTGGAGATGAGCCGTGGGAGATGAAAAGGGTCATTTTATGGACTCCTAAAACATCGTGAACGCTTGCTAGCGATGGGGCACTGGTTTATTGGGCATTTAGGGGCCGACGGGCTGCGTGACTTGGCCCCGTGTCCACGTGGGGTCTCGGGGTTGACTGTTTACCCGGACGGTTTTGGGTATGTGGCTTGTCAGGTGCGAAAGAGTTATGAATGTTTATTGTGGGTATGCTCTGTGTTAGTGTCCCGGTCTAGGAGGGGATGCAAAAAGTGGTATTTTTTTTTTTATTCATTATTTTTTAAAGGTTTTCCTTGAATTTAAGATTCCGCTCTATATCATAAATGGTGTCTCTTGTTGCTTTTTATGTTATTCTCTCTCTCTCTCTCTCTCTCTCTCTCTCTCTCTCTCTCTCTCTTTTATAACATTTTTAAGTATTCTTTGGAATTTAAGGTCTCCCTCTGTTATCCATGGTTTCTCATATCCTTTTATATATTCTCTCTCTCTCTCTCTCTCTCTCTCTCTCTCTCTCTCTCTCTCTCTCTCTCTCTCCGCTGAACTATTTATGAGGGCTAAGACTGCCACTGCACCACCCTGGATGGGGCTTCTCCAACCCTCCTCCCTCCCCCCTACCCCCTTCCATCCCTCCTGCTGATACTTCTGCCTGTACTTCTTCAGTTGGAAATTACAACTCCTGACCTCCCCTCCCCTTCCTCCTCCTCTCTCTCTCTCTCTCTCTCTCTTCTCTCATGTGGAAAAGAACCAAACCTCGAATTCAACGGGAAAAATCGCTGACCCACGAGAGACGACCTAGTGGGTGGGGGTATGGGGTAGGGGGGGGGGGGGTGGGGAGCTCGTGGTGAGGGAGAGGTGGATGTTAGCTCAAGTGATCCGTAGCGTTCGTTTATGCTCCTTAAGTCTCTCTCTCTCTCTCTCTCTCTCTCTCTCTCTTCTCGTCTGTTGGGAAAAAGATCACATTACTTATTCTTATTCTTCTTTGTTTCAGTCTCCTTCTATCTCTCTCTCTCTCGTCTCTCTCTCTCCTCTCTCTCTCTCTCTCTCTCTCTCTCTACATGCTCCCCTTCCGGTATCTTCCACCTCATTAGGGTAATCACAGCGTAACTCAATATCGCTAGACCATTATCTCTCCCGATGGAAGTTATACCTGCGTTGTTTACCGTAGCTATGACAACGGAGTGTGTATACGCACCACTAGCATACGGAGTATCTATGGAAATGGGAGCTATGACAACGGAGTGTAAGTTATGACTTACAATGTTTTTGGATTGGTAACTATGATGTAGAATTATGAAAATAGCTTATGATAGCGGAGGTGTGACAAGGGAAGTGATTGTGGAATTTGTGACCGTTGAGTTGATAGTGGAGGTGATATCAGATGACAACGGAGTGTTCTTACATGTTACTATAAAAGGATTCAACAGTGGAATTTGCCAGCAGAGTTTTGCCAATGGACTGGAACTGTAGGTCCAGCTAATAATAATAATAATAATAATAATAATAATAATAATAATAATAATAATAATAATATAGTTTACTTATGTATTCGTCTCACGAGAAATAGAAGTACCGTAGCTTTCTAAGCCAATGACTTTTCTTTTACTTAAATATTACTAAAGTATTATGAAAATACACCAATAACTCTATATGATATTTATGTAAATTACTTTGTATTTATTTCATCACAGTTTTATTTTAAAGAAAATTGACAAGTTTTATCTCTTTACAGGTAAGTCCATGAATACATCTTGCGCTGGTATGTATGCATCGTTCTCTCTCTCTCTCTCTCTCTCTCTCTCTCTCTCTCTCTCGTTACACATCGCCAGTGACATCACGTACCGTTAACTACCGCTCACATTTTCTTTTTTTTCTTTTTCCCCTTTTCTCGTTTCAAAGTCGCTTGCTTCTCACGAGCGTAAATGCTTGACTAAGCACAAAAGTTCCTTGTGCTTGGGATTTTACCAGACGTGGTAATGTGCGGTTTCTATTCTTTATCGGGAGAAAGTTTCTCTCTCTCTCTCTCTCTCTCTCTCTCTCTCTCTCTCTCTCTCTCTCTGCGTGTTTGTTCGTGGTGATTTTGTGGAACTTTTGGTTTGGGTTTGTTATGACACACTCACACACACACACACATTATATATGTATTATATATAGTGTGTGTGTATTTTATATATATACACTATAAGTGTAGTGTATATATATATAATATGTCTATATATATATATATATATATATATATATATATATATATATATATATATATATCTAGTGTTTATAATAGTAGTATATATTATATATATATTATATATATATATATATCATATGAGAATTTTTCATATGATTGGAATGTATTTCTCCCCCCCCCCCCACCCCAAACCCCCTTTCCTTTCCGCATAGTTTACGTATTATTGGGCTGGGTGGAGTCTCCCTCCACCTTCCGGATGGTTTACCCATGATTGGAATGGGTGAGTCGGAGGGGCATTGGTGTGTGGGTGGTTGGAAGTGGTTGAGTAACAGTGGGTGAATCAATTTTGTCCATTGAAATAACTTACTCAGTGGCATGTGGATGAGTTTGAGGGGTTGTTTAAAATGAGCAGCAGTCGACAAATTTGATAAATTTTTAGAAAATTAACCTTGGTTATTTTCGGGTTGAATTTTAAAAAATTAAATCTTAATAATTCTGTAAATTTGTTTTTTTCTGTTTTTTTTTTTAAACTGGATAAATATTCTTAGTTTTATTAACTTTGTTAGTATTTTTGACGTTATTACTTTTGATGCACATGTTAACGGTATCGTGCCATTGTTATTATTATTATTATTATTATTATTATTATTATTATTATTATTATTATTATTATTATTGCTATTATAAGTCAAGCTGCTGATGCATTCCCTTATCTTAAATATTGCCTTTGTATTATAGCCTTGAGATGAAGTAAAAATTATAATTATTATTATTATTTTATTTCATCTTAAATTCTGCCTTTGTACATATATGGCCTTGAGACGAAGTAAAAAATATTTGATATTAATGATTAAATTGTTTTATTTCCTTAATGGACAGATATTCTGTCGTTACCTTCAAGACTCTGCCCTTGTCATTTTCGTAAACTGAAAATTATCGCGTGGCTAAATCCGTGTTGTGTTACTTGATGGACACGAAGGTGCTGGCTGATATGTTCATTAGTATTCCTTTATGATGGTGGTGGTGTTGGTGAGGGAGGAGAAGATGTTGGGGTAGGAAATGGTGGAGGTAGAACGTCATTGTTGGAGGATCAAGAAATCAGTTGGGGAGATGTAGCCTTGGATGGTGGTGGTGGTGATAGGATGATTTATGGATTAGTGTTGGTGAGAGGAGGAGGAGGAGGAGGGAGGAGGAGGAGGAGGAGGAGGAATGTCAAAAAATTGATGCCGGAATGTTGGTTGCTATGGTTGTGATGATAATGACAAAGAGAGAGAGAGAGAGAGAGAGAGAGAGAGAGAGAGAGAGAGAGAGAGATTGCAAAACGCACCTGTCAAGAGGGTTACCTTTTGAAAAGAAGTCCCAGAGAAAAAAAAATATACTTGTCGAATCGAAGCATACCAAGCGAGACAGGGCAAAAGCAATTTAGGCGAGTCGGAGAAGGTAATCAAGCAAGCGTGTCGGTCGGTGCCCACGAATCGAGCTAGATCTCCCCACAGAGAGAGAGAGAGGGAGCAGAGAGGAGAGGGGAGAGAGAGAGAGGTGAGAGAGAGGTGGGGGGTTGGGGGGGTGCCAAATGAGGAATGCTGGGTCAATGGGCATGGAGAAAATGCCAATGTGGCCGCTTCGCTCAGCAGGCTCCCTTTGCTCGTGGAGGTTAAAGCTTAACCAACGGAATCTCCTGGAGCAAGTTAGGTTATGGGACGTCATGCATCCCTTCTCTCTCTCTCTCTCTCTCTCTCTCTCTCTCTCTCTCTCTCTCTCTCTCTCTCTCTCTCAAATCAGGGAGACAGAAGAAGAGATTTCTTAGTATTTTTTTCACCCTTCTATCCTGTATGTGTTAAAACATGAGAGAGAATCTCTCTCTCTCTCTCTCTCTCTCTCTCTCTCTCTCTCTCTCTCTCTCTCTCTCTCTCTCGTGTGTGTGTGTCTTTTTTATGAATATCGAAAGAGGAGAACAAGGTTATTATTGTCATTTCACCTTTACGCACACAGCTATTTGGCAGTATATGGATCAAGGCCCTAACATTTCTTCCACAATTCTCCATCAACCCATTTTGTCCCAAATTTTGCCAGTTTTTCATTTTATTTTCATAAATTTTCCCTTGATTGTCCTGCGTATTTGCGTGTCTGTTCTTACTCAGGTTTTTCATTTTATTTTTATTAAAGTCAGAGAATTCATTTTTTTGCCATCATTATTTGACCATGTTAAATGCCCCGTTGCATAGCATACACCTTACTTTAAAAAGAATTCATTCAAACAGAGTGACCTAATTTATTTCTATATCATTCGTACTCGCCTCCTGTATACCGTAAGCATAGTCAACTTTTCATTGTCCTCTTCCCTCCGTGCTTCCTTTATTTTCTCCATTTATCCATTTACCTCGTCATTTATCCCATCCATCTGTCACATTCCCCGTCATAATTTTTCCCTTTAAAATCCTCCCAAAATCTATATATATCCTGTTCTCTGCCTTCCCTCCATTTATCTGCTTGTGCACACGACGCGCGGGCCCCAGAGGTACCCAGCCTCCAGGTAGGTAACCAACCCCCCAGGTGTAACCCCCAGGTGATAATCAACGGAATTACGTTATGGCAGCCCGGCGTGTACTGTGCCCAGTCATGCATAACATCGTCTTGGTTCGGCCAATGTGAGATTAGATATAAATAATAATGTAAGAAATTTCATATTTGAAAGCAGGCGAATTAGGGGGAGGCTGCGTTTAACACTTTAGGATTCTTAAATCCTCTTTCTCACACACATCAGAGAGAGAGAGAGAGAGAGTGAGAGAGAGAGAGAGAGAGAGAGAGGTTCCCTAGTGATTAGGGAGACAATCCTAATGCTTTCACCTGAGTTCACACCTTTACAAAAAAAAAAAAAAAAAAAAAAAACAAAAAAAAAAAAAAAAAAAAAAAAAAAAGACGTGGATTAAGATATATCGGTGGAGAGTGCGGCTTTGTAGATTAAAAGCTGGCTTCACGCCCACCATGGGTAATATATATATATGTATATATATATATATATATGTATATAATTACATATATACATATATAATATATATATAATTCTTATAATATATAATATATATAACTATATATATATAATATATATCTTATACACACATCAACTGGCAAACACGTGAACCATCAATACAAAATCTTTATCATTCATTGTTGGATGAAAGCATAGCAGTTTGAACTCTCTCTCTCTCTCTCTCTCTCTCTCTCTCTCTCTCAACGCTCAGCCCAATACAGGGGAAACTCAATACGTCTGGAACACTCCCCAATCAATGCTTGTGCATGCTAAGCATAAGAGCGCTACTACGGAGAGGCATTCCTGTGAGAAGCATTACTTGAGAAGAGGGACCACTGCGTGTGGCTTGCCTCTTGAATGTAGAAGACGGTTTTGCCTGTCTGTCTGTCCGTCAGTGTCTGTTTGTTTGCCTGTCTGTTTCTATCTGCTGTCTGTCTTGTTTGTATGTCTGTTTCTGTCTTTTGTCTGCTTGTCTGTCTGTTTCCATTTTTTAACTGGTTGTCTGTTTAGGTCTTGTCTGTGTTTATTTCTATCATTTGTCTGTCTGTTTATTTCTGTCTTTTGTTTGTGTCTGTTTGTCGGCCTGTCTAACCTGTCTGCTGTCTATCTTCTTTGTATGTCTGTTTCTGTCTGTCTTTTGTCTGTCTGTTTGGTGTCTCACTGTATGTCTATTTCTGTCTGTCTGTCGGTGTTTGCAGTCTGCTACTGCGGTAAGAGACTGCTATTGCTGCTTAAGATGCAAGAGAAGCAACTATCTCGAAATGGAAGTACTGTATTAGGAGAGGGAGAGAGAGAGAGAGAGAGAGAGAGAGAGAGAGAGAGAGAAGAGAGAGAGGGGCGATCTAAGATTTAATAGAGATTGAAATACAAGTGTACGTATGTGTGTGTGGAGAGAGAGAGAGAGAGAGAGAGAGAGAGAGAGAGAGAGAGAATGGTATGACTATAGCAGATATGCACACATATACTTAAGTATTTTGTATATCTATGTGTAATTTTTTTTCCTTTTTTGTAGTCGCCTAAAAGGAAAAACGCTCACATGCCCATACGTACAGTTGTATATCTCTCGTCCTATATACGCAGTAGCGCTCTCCCCTCACCTAATGCCCAAAACACACGCTGATTGATGACTGTATTATTTCGCTACGCAAGAGGAAAGGGGTGAGAATGAATATCCTCGGGTAACGTATTGCAGTGCGTTATTGTGTGGCGTTATTTTCCCCTATCTCTGCCAATATCC
>NC_087219.1:15746857-15754357 GCF_015104395.2 Macrobrachium nipponense
CATATACTTTGTTAAGGTCTCTTTTGTAGAGCGTTCCTATCTTCATCACAAGTAATTTCTCTACTTATTCTTGTGTCATCAGCGAAACTACTCACTACCGAATCCTTAACAATTACTGTCTATGTCTTCAATAATAATAACAAACAATATTGCAAGCTAGCACCGTACCTTGTGGCACACCGGATATTACCTTGGTTTCATCCGATTTCTCATCGTTTGCCAATAACTATCTGTTTTCTGTTGTGTAAAAATTCTTTTAACCATCTTCCTACTTTTATCTACGATATTGTGTTTTTCTAATTTTCTTTGCTAATATATTATGGTCTACTTTTGTCAAAAGCTTTTTGCAAAGTCTAGATAAACCACATCTGTTTCATTTCCGCTTTTCATATTTTTGAATATGTTTTCTCACGGTGGACTATCAGTTGGGTTTGTGTACTTTTTTCCGGGTACGAAACCGTGTTGTCCTATATTAAACAAATTATTTTTTATAAATGTTTCATAATATTTTCTTCATTACCCTTTCATACACTTTCATAATATGTGATGTTAGACTCACAGGCCTATAATTACTTGCCTCTAGTCTTGATCCACTTTTGAAAGTAGGGGTGATATATGCTAATTTGTGCTCATCATAAATCTTGCCTGTATCTACACTTTGTCTTAATAATATTGCAAGTGGCTTTGCGATAGAATGAACTACTTTCTTTAAGAAAATAGCAGGGACTCCATCCGGCCCTGCAGCAGCTCCATTTTAATTTCATTAATTGCCTGCACAATATCAGCTTCATTAATTTCTATGTCAGCTAAATATTCACTATTTTCGTCCCTTACTTCTATATCATTATCTTCATTATCTATTCTAGGGGTGAATTCTCTCTTATATCGTTCTGCCAGTATGTTGCAATTTCCTTTTTTTCATTCGTTAATCTCCCTTCAATTCTCAGAGGGCCTATTTCTATTCTTCTTTTATTCATCTTCTTCGCATATGAGTATAATAGTTTTGTTTGGGTTTTGCTTGATATTTAATAGGGTTTTTTCTTCCAAGTCCCGTTTTTCATTTTCTTTGAGTGTAATCTTTTGTTCTGCATTTTCTATCTTTACTTTTTAGTTCTATAACTTTCCATGCATTTTTTTCTTTTGCAAGACCTTTTTTCCACTTTCTGATTTTCTGGAACAAGATCCTTCTGTCTCTTGGTATGCATGAATGATGTTTACTTTTCTTCTTCGGTATATATTTTTCCACTATTTTCTCCAATATTTTATATAATATCTCCGTATTTACCCTTATTCATCACTTACGAAAATGTTTATCCCAATCTTTGTTTAATTCTTCATTAATTTCTGACCATTTTATATTTTTACTGTAGAAGTTGTATTTTCCATATCCTTCCCACTTTTTCATTTCTTGCTTATCTCTATTTTCACTGCTTTGGAATGAAACTGTTAATTCTATGACATTATGATCTGAAATACTCGCATTATAAACTATTATTTCTTTAACATAATTCACCTCGTTCACAAATACTAGGTCTAAAGTATTTTCCTTTCTTATTGGCAGGTGATTTATTTGTTGAATGTTGTATTCTAGTAGCATATCTAATAGCTTTTCGAATTGCCTCTTATCTTCTGCACTACTATTACTCTCTTTTTTATATGTATAAGTACAACCACGTCTCCATTCGTTCTTTCCATTCTACGAAAGGAAAGTTGAAGTCACCATAGGAGAATAGTCCAGTCCTTGTGATTTCTACATATATCATCCAATTTTTAAATTATTAAGTCAAACTCTTTAGTATTAGGAGGTCTATATATTACTATGTTCATCAATTTTTCAGATTCAAATTCTACCGCTATTAGTTCACATTCTGAGTTACTATATTTCTCATATATTTTTCCTTGTTTTTTGTCTTTCCCATATATTGCGGTTCACCCTTGATTCCTATTTTTTCTATCTGATCTATAAGTTTGGAGATACAGGACAGAAGGAGAGAGAGAGAGAGAGAGAGAGAGAGAGAGAGATAAAAACCTATGTTCATAAAGTCATATCTGAGAACAGTGAGGAAATGAATATGAAGAGAAGCTGAACACACACAAGAGAGAGAGAGAGAGAGAGAGAGAGAGAATCAAAACTACATCCAATAAGAAACAAAAGAATGACGAAGAGGGGAATAAAATTAAATGTGAATAGAAATACTACATACCACAGAGAGAGAGAGAGAGAGAGAGAGAGAGAGATAAAAAACAAAGATCGAGGATGAGAGGAGAAATTGAATATAAGAAGATGGAGATACAGAACAGAACAAAGAGAGAGAGAGAGAGAGAGAGAGAGAGAGAGAGAGAGAGAGAGAGGGTAAAGAACCTGGCGAATCTAATTGGGATGCGGTTACTCGCTTGTGTGAGCACCAGGACGCGAAGGACTCCAGACAACGGCAGCAGCAGCAGCGGAGATTCTGCTCTCCCATAGGAGTCACGTAGTATCCTACGGGAATAATACTTTCCAAGGATTCATGAAGTATTGAATAAAATAGTTCCGCAGGATTTACACACATTCCATGAGGCCACACTAATCTTTTGTATTCTACGGAAACATCCTTCCATAGGATCCGTACCATCCGTTTGCGATTATACATATTTTATCTAACATAGGGAAATATCATTCCGTAGGATTCACATATCCTACGATATTTCTCCGGAGGACTTAAATTGCCTATGGTGGTCTCTCTCTTTACCACAGGATTCCAAACAGTAGCTGAATATCATTTGGTAGGATTCATACCGGTACCGAGAATATCCTTCCGAGTGATTCATTATCCTATAGGAATACCCTTAAGCATGTCTATATGCCATACATAGGATACATAAGTGGCATGGGAACATTCTCCCGTAGGAATCATGTGTTGCATTTGGAGAGTCCTTTCATATCCTATACGGGACTATTCTTTCGTAGGAGTCGTGTTATCATTTTTTGGAATGCCCTTCCAGTGAATACCGTTCCGTATCAGCTCTGCATTATATGAAAATATCCTTTCTGAGGCCCATATATATATATAATATATATATATATATATATATATATATACTATATATATATATATATATATAATATATAGAGAGAGAGAGAGAGAGTAGAGAGAGAGAGAGAGAGAGAGAGAAGAGAGAGAGAGAGAGATAATATTAATATTGCTTTCAATATTAGTAACTAAAATTAAATTCACTGAATGATTACGAGCAGGCAATAGATAACAAATATAACAAGGAAAAAATGCACATATAAGAATAGAGAGAGAGAGAGAGAGAGAGAGAGAGAGAGAGAGAGAGAGAGAATGCAGCTGATGTTAAGTACGCGAGACAGCCTTCTTAATTTTCAAAAAGAAATTTCACATTCTTTCGACCTCCCTTAATAAAATACCCAAAACTTCTTTATTGTTGGGGAAAAGTGTCGGACAGAGAGAGAGAGAAGAGAGAGAGGAGAGCGAAGAGAGAGAGAGAGAAGAGGAGAGAGTAGAGAGAGAGGAGAGACTTTTGCTCTAAACTTAAATGGGAAGGAACTACGGCAAAGAATATTGTTAAGGAGGTGAGAGACACTACATTAACCTTACCAGGGTTTTTTATACACATTTTCCTGTAAAAAAATTACAGTACAAAAAGTCTGATAATAATAATAATAATAAAAATAATAAAAATAATAATAATAATAATAATAGTGTCAATCTTGCCTGTCTCGGTATCTCATTGATTCCAACATTAAGAAACAGAATAAAAAAAAATCTATGACCTCGTTCACTACTGTGCCCAATGCATGTAATGATGAGCGGCGGCCCATGAAGCTTTCAGCCACGGCCCAGTGGTTGCCTGTTCTACAGCGTTACCAGACGTACGATTATGGCTAACTTTGACATTAAACAAAATAAAAACTACTGTGACTAGAGGGCTGCAATCTGGTATGTTCGATGAGTGGAGAGTGGATGGTCAACGGTCTAATTTGCAGCCCTCTAACCTCAGTCGTTTTTAAGATCTGAGGACGGACAGAAAAAGTGCAGACGGACAGACAAAGTCGGCATAAAAGTTTTCTTTAACAGACAACTAAAATTATGACTGCATTAGTTTCGCTCTGGAAAACCATCTGGAAATCCCACCAGTTTAGTCCTACGGCAAAAAATTCAAGATTTCACGATTTGGTTCCATGAGCCAAAAGAGACGATTTTACCAACTAGCCTCTGTGGAAAATAATCTGCTGACTATGACAAACTTGGACGTATGAAAACACAATAACAACTACTTTAAGCAAATCCTATGAGAGAGATCTGATGAAATCGATCCTATGGAAATATATAATGCCGATGGAGTATCAACTCTGCCCTAAAGTTCTATAAATAAAAAAAAAAAATGTGAAGTTTCAATTGCTCGACCATAGAAAAATTCATCTATCGACGATTGTACTAATTCGATCAAGTGAGAAAAATAAACAAGGCGTCATCCGACCTCCAGCTTACTTGGGACACGTAAAAGATTTTCCCCACACGCGTAAGTCATAAACATTATATTCCTTACTATTATAAAGTAAATTAAAACGTGCTAAAATCAACGGTCAAGTAGAGCCTTGTTTCACCAACGAAAATTAAAATGATTACGCTATATCTCAACAGAATTAATTGTTCTATATTGTTTAACATTAACATTATTTATTTCTTACATTTTCATGCTAATAAATAAATCAAACTTCCTATCCTAAAATTCCTGTACCTTGAACTCAACGTGAAACACCTTTTTCAGACCTTTTTAGGCTCTTCCATAGATCTTTCCTACCTCCCCTCTAACGAGAACAAAAACAACAAAGTAGTTTGTAGGCTTTCTCCCCGAGTCAGTGGAAATATTTACCAAATCAGCCTCAAGGAAATATAGTAGCATGACCACTACAGCAACATGATGGCCTCGTATAAAAATCTTACATTTTAAAAAAAGGTCCCATGAAGGACTCCCTTCGATCTCTGTTGAGGAAAAGCCGACTGACTATTTTTTGTATAAAAAAAACTCGACCATATGGAAAAAAAATTTTTAAACTCCGTTTCTACCAACTGGGACCTGTGCCAAAAAAAAAAAAAAAATAATCTACTGGTTATTACATCAGCTCAGCTCCCCCCTAGCAAACACCATTGGAACACAGGCCAGACCATTTTAAAATATTCAATTACGTCCCAGAGGAATACAAACATAACGCAGGCATTATCATCCAGAGTTTGACTGAAAATTTAAAAGCACGTCGGCGTGGAACAACGACGAAGGAGGAAGAGTGGGTGTGGGGGTGAGAGGGGGGAAGGGGGGGGGAGTTTACAAAGATCCCACTGGAGCCAAGAGTGAGAGTTTTCACTGCTCGATCAAAACAACATGGATGCACCAAAGTGAAGATGTGGCAAGAGACGAAAGGTTAGATGGAAATTGTAGCAAAAAAAAAAAAAAATTAAAAAAAAAAAAAAAAAAAAAAAATAAAATAATAAAAAATAAAAAATAAATAATAAATCAATCAATCAATAAAAATAAAAACGAGAGGAAATATTGTGAAAAAAAAACTATAAGGAAAATTAGAAGAAAGTGTAAACAAACCAAAATTAATCGTGAATTTAATCTATACATTTTCTCATACGGGGATCTACATATTTGTAAGTAAAAGTTACTGAAAGCATTGATGCCAAGACCCGACCTTGCAATTTCACCCTGCACTTGGCCCATCCAGTATGGTACCAGAACTAGTCTTATCTCATTTACAGATAAGTGCGCGACTTGATTAAATGATGGCTAACATGCACTGATAGATTATTCTACAGAGTAAGTTGGGGTAGAGAACTTCGAACAGGATAGGTCTCGTTCATTATGTATAAGTACAAAATTGAAGAGTGTTTCTGCACACCTGGATGCTATATCTCTCCACCACCAATTTTAGTCTAAGCGTGATATGGAAGGTTATGAATTGCACACCGTAGCTCTCAAGTCGTTAGCTTGGTAAAGTGTGGTCATTATTCTTATAACAGGTGATCCTCAGGTGTTTCCTACCCCCTGGAATTGGTAATGAATAAAAACAATGAAAGTGTATTTAATAAAATGCCCAAGTCTCTAACGTATTTAAAAGTGAAAAGTATAACAAATAACTCCGCTAGATACCATCCAGTTTGAATTAGCTCCTTTTAGTAATTTTACTATTGCAAGAACACACACACACACACACACACACACACACACACACACACATATATATATATATATATATATATATATATATATATTATATATATATATATAATATATATATACTATATATTGTACATAATGGAGTAAATCATGAAAACACAGAATCACGCATCAGTGCTCAGACGTCTTACCGCAACTTCCGCTCTCTCTCTCTCTCTCTCTCTCTCTCTCTCTCTCTCTCTCTCTCTCTCTCTGGATTCCAGACTTTTAAAAACCATCGGCGGCATCAAAACGCTCATTTATTTCTTATCCTATCGAGAATGCTCTTCCTGAGAGAGAGAGAGAGAGAGAGAGAGAGAGAGAGAGAGAGAGAGAGAGAGACTAACAACCAGGTAACTAAACAGACTCCTTAGGACAACAGACACAACATGGAGTTTTAAAGGAAAATCTACCACGCCCTCTCCTAACACGCCCTGTCTAGGAATCGAATCCGGGTTCCTTCATTGTGAGTAAAGGGCGCTGCTACATTATATTAGACGAAAGAAACGACGAAAGGTAGAAGAATTTAACATTGATGTTTACCCCCCATTAGGCCTAATGGCTTCACAATAACTCTACATTTCACGTTGTGTTTTTGCGTTTCATTTAATCATTTATAAATGAATCTAATTACGCCAAGACTTTTTATCAAGAGTTTTTTTTATACTTTTTTTATTTCATATATATACTTTACTTTGTTACCTTCAAATATATAGTTATACTCGTTTTCTCTCACTCTCTCTTGTATATATATATATATATATATATATATATATATATGCTATATAGATACATATATTTATAAATATACATATATTATTTAAACTTTGCAATTTATGCCATGTGCACGCTATCAATTATTTAAACCTTAACCTTCCCATGTATATCACAAAAATGACACTCAATTTGTTTTATTTCGCTTCCATTCTTTAGTGTTATCTTAACATGCCCGCATAATATTGTTTATTTATTTCAACACGTAATTCTATATCATACACCAACATACCAAGACTACACACTGCCCTTTCGTTTGTAGCACAGAAAAAAATTAAATTGTTTGTCATGTATTTTATTTTCTTTCTCTTTTGTTGTGCCGGGCTAAAAGAGGTCACGACTTGAGTTTTAATCTTTAATCTCTAGGAAGTATAAAGCGGGCTTGTTGGACTTGCGTGTGTGTGTGTGGAGGAGAGAGAGAGAGAGAGAGAGAGAGAGAGAGAGAGAGAGAGAGAGAGAGATACTATATATGCAGGAGAATACAGTAAAGAGAAGTGAATA
>NC_087219.1:15764357-15816497 GCF_015104395.2 Macrobrachium nipponense
AAGCCGAACAAAGCGGTGTGGAATTTGCATGCGCTCAAAGCACGAAGGAAACGCGCAAACAATGTCAAACGAAGCCACTATAAAAGTATCGGGACAAAACGAGCGTCGCTATTTATGGGGCATTTACTGCCCCGGCCGGGGCATCATAAATAGGGCGTGAAGGGCTTGCTCGCTACCCTGTGTTATCGGGGGCGCTTACAGCTTCAATGACCGTAAAATTAAAAAGTCTTTCGTCTGCGATGCCCGGTATTTCGAGATTACCCAATTTGCCCGATGCCCGACGAGAGTGCGTGGGCATGATTGGTATGGTGTGTGTGCCAACTGCATGATCGGGTGCAATCAACTGTGAAAATAATGGTGCGTGTGTATGTGTGTCTATACGTATATATTGATATTTATATATACGTATATTTTCTATATATATATATATATATATATATATATATATATATATATGCTATAAATTTTACATATTGAAAGATATATGTATATACATACATACAGACATATATGTATACATTATGCATATATATCCACATACATACAGTATATATACGTACATGCACACAAACATATATATATATAATATATATATACATATACATATACATACAACAATTAAGAAGAAAGAGAGAGAGAGAGAGAGGAGAGAGAGAGAGAGAGAGAGAGAGAGAGAGAGAGAGAGAGAGAGCATCAGTTACTTAAAAGCAGCTTTTAGTCAAGAACACTACTACAACAGCATCAAAACCTTCCCAAAGGGTCCACAGCAATCAAGCAAGACCGAGACCACATCTTTACGGGATTCTGCTGTAGAGAAAAATGAATACTCCTCATTTCCATAATTTTCAGCGATTCAGAATTCGCATCTTGCATGAATAATGCTCCCGCGTACTATCTGACCCATTCATGTTTGTAAAGGTTAGATTCTGACCTAAAAATGAGGCTCTTCTGTTTTTTCCTTTATTTTTTTTTCCACGTCGCCATTTTCTGTCTATATTAGACCCAGTTTATCGTGTGTATGTCTGTGGGTTCGTGTGTGCATAAGCATGCATGCGTATATTATATTATTAGTATAAAAAGTGATATATATAGTACATACATAAATGTACGTATATATACATATGTATGCACATATCTATATATAAATTTTTATATAATAAGAAAATATACGCATGCATGCATATGTACACACGAACCCACAGACATACATACACAATATACAGGGTATGATTCTATAATATATATATATATATATATATATATATATATATATATATAATATATATATACTGTATATATGTGTGTGCATACAAGTATAAATATTGTAGACCTTGTACATAAAATATACGCATGTATGCTCATACTACACACGAACCCACAAACACACAGACACACACACACACAGACACACACACGCAATGCAGGATATGACGTCACACCAGCCAATCTGTTACTGTCAGCATCCTCATCCCGAGCAAATCTTCGAAAACAGATGTAAATGAACAAGAGGAGGAGAAGCTGTTATGTTTAACGATAAGGCAGGAGAGAGAGAGAGAGAGAGAGAGAGAGAGATAGAGAGAGAGAGAGAGAGAGAGAGAGAGGAGGGGCAGGGTAACTGGAGAGGATGGAGGGGGGTTGCTTTTAAGCATTACAAACTGCCTCTCTCTCTCTCTCTCTCTCTCTCTCTCTCTCTCTCTCTCTCTCTCTCACACACACACCTGCATCAACACTTGTGCCACATGAGTCAGTCTCTCTCTCTCTCTAAATGTAAAGTTTATAAAGCGTTCTGTAATCAATTTCTCTCTCACATCGCAACTGCGATGTCGATGACCTACGTGTTAGTAACGCCAGTGGCAAAATCAATCAATAAATCACTAATATATATATATAATATATATATTATATATATATATATATATATATATATGAATATATATATAGATAAGATGCATATAAATAAAATAAATAAAAAAACTATATTTTCCCCCTTTTTAATCGTTGTTATCTACCGGTTTGGGCAAGAAAAAGGGTACAAGACTAACAGCCCCATTGATCTTTGAACTCGAAATCAACCGATTTATATTGAGTGGCGTCCCAAAACCGATGGTCAGGCAAGAGACGCGAGCATCTATGATAAGTGATGACTCGAGTGAGTGATGAGTACAGGGTGGGTCATCGATGACTCACGAGGGGGAAACTCAGCAAAGGTTATTGGACTCATCCAGTTGAGTCACAACAGGAAGCTGATTGATTGATATGCTGAGGAGAGATCCAACGTCGCAATTGCATGGGTCACCGACGCCGATTACAAACGGTGAGAGGATATTAAAATCCAATAAGAGACGAATAAAAGAAACACGAGAGAGAGAGAGAGAGAGAGAGAGAGAGAGAGAGAGAGAAGAGAGCAATCATGATAAAAGACAGAAATAGTAAAATGAACTAAATAAGAGAAAACAGGATAATTCCAACAAGAAAAACTCGAAGAATTTTAGGTTAAAACAATGGCGAGAGCTAAAACTTGAACGGAGTCAAATAAGAGAGAAATAAAAGAATTAAGTGAAGTGAAGTGAATAAGTGAACACGAGAGGAACAAGTGGCGAGCAATAAAAGAGAAAGCGATAACATCTAAAATATAAGGCAGCAAGAGACGAAAAAAGTAGGGATTCATAAAAAATGCAAAAAGCAAAAATAAGAGAGAAAATCATTTACAACCAAATTCGCAAGAACAAACTATAAATCACGAAAAAAAAAGGATAGAGTAAATTCTGAACAACGGAATAAATAAATAGGAGATTATGAGATAAAAAAAAACTAAAAATCAAAGAACCAAGAAGACGGAAAATCATGAGTCAGAAATATACGACAAAACAAGAGAATGAAATAAGACAGAAATCCAGCTAGAGACGATCAGTGACACGAGGCAATCCCTGACAGAACCCAATAAGAGGCCAACCGATTCCTGACGCTGTAATGGGAATGAGCACGGTCACGTCCATATATCGTCGGCTGGGCTCTCCGATGAGCGGTGGGAAGAAGAAGGACGCACGCACGAAATCACGGATTCCATTTTGCGAAACACGCCTACCTCCCAAAAGCGAAGATTTCGTGAAACGAGAAACGATTGTTTACACGAGACGTTTGCTTTGCACGATTATAGTTCGTTTACATGAGACGTTCGTTTCCATGAAATGTTTGTTTACAAGAAACTTAAAAACAAGAAACGTTTGCCGACACGAAATGATTGATTACACAGAACGTTTGTTTACGTGAAACTCTCTAGAAAAAAACGTTTGTTAACATAAAATGTTTGTTTACAAGAAACGTGAAACACGAAACGTTTGCCGACGAGAAATAATTGATTTCAAGAACGTTTGCTTACGAGAAACATTTTAGAATAAAATGTTTGTTTACAATAAACGTTTGTTTACAAGAACCGTTTGCTTACTAGCAAAGATGTTTGTTTACAAGAAACATTTGCTTACACAAACTTTGTTTACTCCAACAGAATGTTTGCGTCTCCATGAGTAATCGATTAAGGGGAGATGGTCCGCACAATATACAAAATAACCTACTTTTAGTGGTTAGGTTAAAGGTTACATATTAATAAAAATGAGTTAAAACAGGGTGAAACAGGTTAAATTATGATATCCGGTTAAAATCGTGGACTAAAAACGATGAGATGGGTTAAATCATGTCTTAAAATAAGATGAAATAGGTAAAATCATGTCTTAAATACGATGAAATGGGTTAAATTATGTCTTAAAATAAGATGAAATAGGTTAAATGGGGTAAATAATGTCTTAAATACGATTAAATGGTATTAAATCATGTCTTAAATACTATGAAATGGGCAAATCATGTCTTAAATACGAAGAAATGGGTTAAATCATGTCTTGAATACGCTGAAATGGGATTAAATCATGTCTTAAATATGATGAAATGGGTTAAATCATGTCTTAAAATAAGATGAAATAGGTTAAATGGGGGTAAATAATGTCTTAAATACGATTAAATGGTATTAAATCATGTCTCAAATACTATGAAATGGGCAAATCATGTCTTAAATACGAAGAAATGGGTTAAATCATGTCTTGAATACGATGAAATGGGTTAAATCATGTCTTAAATACGAATAGAAGGAAAGGAAAATCGTATCTGTAACTTGAGATAAAACAAATGAAAAAAATTCGCAACTGGGTCAAATAATCCCGACCTCCATTGACGACGCCAAGCGTGGAGGAAAATAAAAAGAAAGAAAAAAAGAAGAGATTAAGTTCGAGATAATAAAAGTGTATCAAAGTAAGGACAACATCATGAAAACTTGACAGGGCAAAAAGAAAAAAAAAGAAGGAAAAAAAAGGAGGCTAAGACACTGTTGTTCGAGTAAACTCATCCCCTCCGATACTGGCGAAAAAATTGTCGTTTCCTAATGAAGAGACTAAAGGTATCGTGTCATGAAGGGAATAAAGGCGTGGTTCATCTACTTGCCGCTAGAGGGCCTGTCACTTGCATGGTTTACGTGTAAAAGATACAGACACACAGATTAAAATATACAATTTAGGCCGAATGCCAAGCGAAGAGACCTATAAACTGACTCAGCGCTGACAGGAAATTGTTGGTGAAAAGTTAGCTGAAAGGAAGAATATGAAAGGAGGTGCAGTAAGAGAAATGAAACCGGTTGCAACTAGGGGCAGAAGGGGCGCTGCATAGAACTTAAAATAAATGCTTATTGTGCACCGGGGGTTTTACTTGTACAGGAGAGAGACTTAGAAGATATGGAGAGTTATACCTTTTCACGTATCAATATAGGTTTATTTGTCAAGAGAGAATAAAGGTAATTTATATATATATATATATATATATATATATATATATATATATATATATATATATATATATATATTATTATTATTAATATACATACGGTAGGATCAAGAGATGGAGGTAGACGATTCTCAGAAAGCCTTGAAATAAGAATCTCCTATTTTGTACCCTCCGTATTATTCGGGTCCCATGTGAAAATAATATACAATAAATTTGTTTTATTTGGAGTATATGTACATAAATAAATGTATATATAAATAAAAATAAATACATACATACATATATAATATATAAGGTGTGTGTAATTAACAAAACGGCCACTTCTCGATTTCTTCACACCTTCCGGATAATCTTGAAACTACAAAAGCTTACGATATAAATGTAGAAACAAGCGGAGTAATTCTTACGTTCGTGACAGGATTCGAACTCTTCATCATTTGGATCTTAGTTTCTGTGACTACAAGAGTGTCGAGAAAGTACGATGAAATCGCAGTTAAGTTAAAGGGTCATTCATTTATGTATTTACTGTAGTTAATATTGCAACTGTAAATACAGGGACTGCAGTAACCTACACCAAATCCAGCGAGCCCGATAACTTAAGACAATATGTCTTAATAATACGTTAAAATACAGCATGTCCTATAAATCACACAATCTTACCAGAGGTTCTGTGACCATCTGTGGGTGCTAGAACAAGGGGACCTCAACCCCCCACTCCTTCGCCCACGATATAGAGTCAAGGATTCTTGCAACAGACATTAGGGGCCTAGTGTGAAAAGCAAAGGGTCACAATAAGACACTCTCAAACCGAGAGCAGGATTAAGACACCCTAACCGGAGGGTATTGTTAGGAAATTGGATGAAAAAACTTTTCACGTAAACCCAGGGAATAAAAAAAAAAAAAAAAAAAAAAAAAAAAAAACAAAAAAAAAAAAAAAAAAAAAAAATCCGCCCACAAAATCAATCTCCCCGGAGAAGAATAGAGATGATTTATGGATGGAAAGAGACCCTAAACACATCAGGGATTCTGAAAAGGAGGCTAAATGACTGAGGAGAATTACATTATTGCCAAGAGTGGGTTTCCAAAGAGGTACACAAAACAAGATGGCTTTTTTTTTCTTTTTTCTTTTTTTTGAGGGGACCAGAAAATTAGTTCGAGACATAATTTTCCCACAGGCATGGGAATTACGGATGTCCTCATCTGTTCCACACACAGAGAGAGAGAGATAGAGAGATGAGAGAGGAGTAGAGAGAGAGAGAGAGAGAGAGAAAATGTTCTTGAAGGTACGGACTCCTGCTCTTGAAGGAGGGATCTTCAATCATTATTTTTGTCTGAGCGCGTGTTTTAGGAGAGAGAGAGAGAGAGAGAGAGAGAGAGAGAGAGAGAGAGAGAGAGAGAGAGAGAGAGAGAGAGTCATTTATCTTTGATGCTCTTGATATATTTCGCTCGAGTGTTTTTAAAACATTCAATTTGAGAGAGAGAGAGACGAGAGAGAGAGAGAGAGAGAGAGAGATTGAGAGAGAGGAGAGAGGGATAGTCATTTATCTTTGATGCTCTTGATATATTTCGCTCGAGTTTTTTAAACATTCGGTTACACACACACACACACACACACACACACACACACACACGCAGAGAGAGAGAGAGAGAGAGAGAGAGACTTTCATATGACTTCATCTGCATGCAAGCATGCACTTAAATAGCCCTGGTTAAGTGGCATCTCGCTCGCATCACTGGCAAAATGTCTCGGGTTAAATTCCAGGCAAAATTAGAGTAACGTGGTTAATCGACTGTAGTGGGTCGCAGCCGGAGATTTCATAATATATATGATATGATATAATAGATATATATATATATATATATATATATTATATATATATATATATATATATATATATATATATGACTCCGTCATTTGAAGTCTAACCTTAATTCAATTCATGTAATGATCTCTATCTGAGATACAATTGCTATCATGGTTATCATCATTTCCCTCCCCACATGAATTACGCTCGCTCTCTCTCTCTCTCTCTCTCTCTCTCTCTCTCTCTCTGAACTGGATCTTTAAAAAATCTGGAGCTTAGTATATCAATTTCCAAGAGATCGGAGATTAATGACTCTCTCTCTCTCTCTCTCTCTCTCTCTCTCTCTCTCTCTCTCTCTCTCTCTCTCTCTCTATGATTCACACTGTTCTTCCTCTCTTCTCGTCTCTTCCCTTCAGTGGTTAAACAAACTCTTCTTCTTTTTCAAAAGACTGTCTAAACCACGGGACCACAAAAGATGCGGTGGAACAGCTGACGACATGCTGCCCGGATGAGCTGTACTCACGACCCGATGCGCTGGGACATTATTCAAACTACCCTTTACGAGAGAGAGAGAGAGAGAGAGAGAGAGAGAGAGAGAGAGAGAGAGAGAGAGAGAGAGAGAGGATACGTATTCTTGTATTCGTACATACCAACAACTGTCTACAATTATAATGGAGCTGTGGGATTATTCGTCACTTCTCTCTCTCTCTCTCTCTCTCTCTTCGGGAATGTCACAGCTGACCGCCATCCATCTACGGACGAAATTATATGTTTACGGACTACTGGAACGGACGCGGTCAAAGGGGCCATTAGTAATGGCTGTATGGTATTTTACCTATCAAATGATACTGAAGGCTACACTGCTTTCAAGGAATTCAAATGACATGCAGGAATTTCATGTAAACAATAGTAGTTTATCTATCTACGTACCGGTCTATCTGACTAACTATATATTATAAATATACGTGTATATAAGATTTCTATATATATATATACATATATATGTATATATATATAACATATATATATATATATATATATATATATATATATATATATATCAATTCAAGCTACAAATGTCCTTTAATATCTAAATTCACTTTACCTCCCAAATGATATATTTTCATATATGTACCGAAGGGAATTTTTAAGTTGATAACAATTTCGTCCCCCCATGGGATCGAACCACCGTCTAGGTGGACGGCGACGAAATCAGGACAGTCAGTGACGCTATCCAATCAGTCACTGACTGTCCTGATTTCGTCGCCGTCCACCTGGACGGTGGTTCGATCCAGGTGGGACGAAATTGTTATCAACTTAAAAATTCCCCTTCGGTACATATATGAAAATATATCATTTGGGAGGGTAAAGTGAATTTAGATATTAAAGGACATTTGTAGCTTGAATTGATATATAAATGGATCATGGTTCGATGTGATAATTATTCATATATATATATATATATATATATATATATATATATATATATATATATATATATACATACTGTGTGTGTGTGTGTGAGAGAGAGGAGAGAGAGAAGAGAGAGATGAGAGAGAGAGAGAAGAGAGAGAGAGACCTGCAAACACCAAAAAGGCCGTATTATATAGTACGTATTTATAAGCCACACGAAACGGGGGAAACTCATCGTGCGAACGATATCATGTTTAAAATGACCAAGCAGGTGGTTCTGACCAAGAGAGAGAGAGAGAGAGAGAGAGAGAAAGAGAGAGAGAGAAATAGGGGAGTTGACAAAGTGATACAGCGCGCACCTGGCCTAAACACATCCGGCCCGCGTCGATGGTTGTTTCGTACGAGTGATTCCGGATGACTTTTTTTTTTTCTTTTTTTTTTCTTCATTTTCGGAAATGCTTCGTTAAGGCGTTAGTGATGGAGCAGCCTCTTTGTTCGGGGGGTTTTAATGCTTGTTCTCTCTCTCTCTCTCTCTCTCTCTCTCTCTCTCTCTCTCTATATATATATAATATATATATATATATATATATATATATATATATATATATATTGCGTAGGTATCCTAGAACAGCATGAGAGAGGTTTACAATTTACCAAGGATTGATAATCCTCTTGTCTCTTACAGTGTAATAATAGCTAGCTAGCTCTCTCTCTCTCTCTCTCTCTCTCTCTCTCTCTCTCTCTCTCTCTCTCTCTCTCTCTCTCTCCTAGTAACTGGTTTTTCTTGTAATGCGCTAATGACTAAGAATATTATCTTTCCTAATAGTCAGTAAAAGCTCTCTCTCTCTCTCTCTCTCTCTCTCTCTCTCTCTCTCTCTCTCTCTCTCTAAGATAATTGTAGAATAGTGGGGCATGTAGCAGCAATCAATCTTGTGTTAGCTTTTCCTCCTTATGAGAAACAATCAATGTATATACAAGAATTAACTAAATAATCGCTTGCATATTATCACAACACACATACTAACTTATACACAAACACTTATATATATGTATGTTATAAAATAAATAATGTGTTGTGTATGGCTTGTAAAAACGTTCTGGTACAACAGAATTCCATCTAATAAAAGGAGCCCATAAAAACGCCAAAATATAGAGAGTAAGTATACTACATATTTCAGAGATTGCTGTCTCTCTTCAGGTAGGTAATGAATGAGAAAAGTTACAGAAAAGGATCTCTTGGTATAAATACAGCCTTTTCTGTAACTTTTCTCATTTATTACCTATCTGAAGAGAGAGACAGCAGCAGTCTCTGAAATATATAGCACTTACTTTCTGTGTTTTGGTGTTTTTATGGGCTCCTTTTCATTAAGGATATATATCTATATATATAAATTATACAAATTCTTATCCTACCGCGCTTCGCGGAGATGGATAATTCAGAGGAGATCCCACACACACACACATGCGCGCGAACAAGGAAAACCACAAGCACATTTACAAGCGTAAATAATATACCACGTTTCCGTAGCACGCATGGCTGATAAAGACACCACGGAGGGGAGGAGGAGGAGGAGGAGGAGGAAAAGGGATGGAAGGGAGAGGGCAGTGGGTTTGGAAGCAGGATGCTTTAGAGAGAGAGAGAGAGAGAGAAGAGAGAGAGAGAGAGAGAGAGAGAGAGAACACTCAAGGTCGACCTTCGGTGCGAAGGGAGGATTAATAATTAGAAGAAGAAGAGCAGCCACTCACTGCCAACACCTGTTTCCTTCATAAAGGGAAAGTTTATAATGGAGGGAAAAAGTCATGATCATCGTGGCGTGAATAATGAAACGTGATTCAGAAGGCAAGTGTACACATGCAAACAAACATTATATATTATATATATATATATATATATAGATATATATATATATTATAATAATATATATATAATAAATTATAATAAATAATATATATATAATATTAATATATATATATATAATATATATATATATATATATATATATATATAAATATATGCGCAATCTTACATAATCAACCTCCAGAATGACTTGGTAGATTTACTGCAAACTAACGTTACCACCGGTTCATTACGGCATGATGACACGTTTGTCAAATTTGAAATTACCTCGGGCCTTGAATTAAGTATGGAATAGAGGACCTTCCCATCACCGTGTAATGAAAGCCCTCACTTCCTATAAGCAATGCGTCTCCTCAAGCTAATTATTAAAGGCTTGTGTATAAGGGAGTTTTTATGGCTTAAGAAACTTCGTTAAATACGATTAACCGGGGACCTATGGTAGGTCATTCATAGGGAAATTGAGAGTAGAAAAGGTCTGAAAGGTGTAACAGGAGGAAAGCCTCCACCATCTTGCTGGTGGACAGCAAGATGGAAGAAAGCGAATATGAACACAAGTACAGTTAAAGGAATGAAAGGGGTTGCAGATAGGGGCCGAAGGGACGCTGCAAAGAACCTAAAACATACAGTGTACCGCTTAAGGTGCACCGCTTAAGGTGCACTGACAGCACTAACCCCCTACGGAGTTGTTCAAATGTGATTCAGACGCATTACTTTCGGGAGGTACCAACGGGCCAAATCCTTCTTTTACGAGTTAATTAAAAAGCTTCCCTTCTTCAGGAAACATTTATGGCCCTCTCCTTCCGACCCCAGCAACAACCACCCCCCCCTTCCACAAAGAGGCTTAGCCTCTTGAAAATTTGATCCCTCTTGAAGTAAGCACTTGAGCAATAAAATCATCTTTGACGAGACGTGTTAAAAGCTACCTCTCCACCAGTAGATCTTTAAATCTCAACTTCTTCCTTCAGATACTCTTTCAAGTCCTTCAGGAGGGCCTTAACCGACGCCCTCGCTTCAGCAGACTTTCAAAAAGTCCGCCCCCTCTCTCTCTTCGCCACCTCCTTCACCTCCTCCTCCTTCGTCCTCCACCCACCGCGACTCACATTTCACCTTCTTCAACTCCTCCAGAAGGCACTCAAGAGTAGTCGCCTTCGTCCAGCGTCTGCTGGAAATAGGTTCCAGTTTCCCAGAGAGACCTCGGATGGAGGCGCTACTTACGGAACACTTCGAAACCAGCGGATGACTTCGGAGGGAGCTCCATCCTTCCTTCCCTCTTTCCTACCTCAGGAGGAGATCATAGAAGTTCCCCCTCCTTCAGCCGAGTTCACAGACGCTAAATGCCAACCCAAGTTAAGTGGTCAATTTGACCTAAGGACGAGATGACCTAGGATGGAGGAGGTAAGGAGTGGACGGGAAAACCACCACTAAGGACAGGTGAGGAAGAGGAAAGGTGGGGGAGGGGGTAGGAAGGTCCAGAAAAAAGGAGGGAGGGCGCATTTGAGGGGATGTGGAGTTAATGAAACAAGGGAGTGACAGAGAGGAGAGGAGAAGGGGAAAAAAGCGAGAACAGGAAATACATGAAAATAATAAACACGGAAGACAGCAGGGAGGATACGATTATAACGGAAAGGGGAAATTTGTGAGGGGAATAGGATGGAAGAGAAGAGGGGAAGAAGAGGGAAGACGGGATGAGAGGAAAATAGGGAAGGCAGACGACACGAAAGAGGGGAATGGAGCCGAGACAAAAAAAATAAAAAAGAAAGATAAAAGACCGGATGATAATGAAGAGAAGGGGAAAAAAGGGTAACTTACAACGTGGCGGGGAAAGGAGGAAAGGTGAATAAGTAGGAAAAGATTAGAGAGAGAAAAAGGGAAGACCAAGGAAGGAGGGGAGAGGATGAGAGAAAAGAGAGATGAGAGGAGAGGGAGGCAGAGAGAACAGGAAGGGGGTAAATCCCAGGTTGGGGGATTTATCACACTCCCCTTTTACCTCTGATTGACGAGCGAGGGGAAAGAGTATTAAAACTTAATGAAGAAGTTTAAAAAAAAAAAAAGGATGAAAAACTTCAAAAAGCACTTCCTCCACTCGTTAACTCGTTAACCGGCCGAGTGACCAAGGATCCGTGTGCTAAAGCATCGGTTAACGAGCGAGAAATTCCGCTCGTTTAGCACATCAACGAGGGGGGGGGGGGGTGGGAGAGAGAGAGGGAGGGGACGGATTTTTTTTCCATCTTGCATTTAATATTTTTAGATAAATTATTTATCTCTCCTTAAAGCACATACATGTCAATTTCCCGATCTCTCTCGGGGCTCTCCCCATCTCTCTCTCTCGCTCTCAAACAGTGGACACCTCCCAACCGGCTTCCCCCAGCTCTTCTCTTTCTTTTCTCTCTTCTCTCTCTCTCTCTCCACCATAAACGGTACCCACCCTCCTACCCCTTCCCTTCTACTTCTCCTCTCTTCCTCTCTCCTTCTCGCTCTCATCTCTCTCTAGCCATCACAACCCCAGAAACAGTAACTACATTTAATATTTTTAGATAAATTATTTATCTCTCCTTAAAGCACATACATGTCAATTTCCCGGTCTCTCTCTCTCTCTCTCTCTCCACCATAAACGGTACCCACCCTCCTACCCCCTTCTCTCTCTCTCTGTCTCTCTCTCTCTCTCTCTCTCACCATCACAACCCAACAAACAGTAACTACCCCCTCCCCCCACCACAGACTTCCCCACCTCCCCAAGCCCCCCCCCCTCCCCACACACACACACACACACCATAACTTGCTCAGGTGTTGATAATTGAGGCTCCCGTAACTTAGGGAAAGGCTTGGATAACTTTGCATCGTCGGCCGTCAGTCTGAGGTAATGGGATTATGGCCGACTAACTTGACCGCCCTTCGTCCGTTCGTTCGTCAAGCTGTTTTGCTCCCTGTTACTCCCTTACACAACACTTGTTGAAGTTTGAGAGAGAGAGAGAGAGTGAGAGAGAGACGAGAGAGAGAGAGAGAGAGAGAGAGCAGAGAGAGAGAGAAAATGAAGTTATTTTTCTAATTACATGTAATTTCAGGAAGCTCTGATCACTCATACCATATGTTGATTCCACCCCTTCTCTCTCTCTCTCTCTCTCTCTCTCTTTATATATAATATATATATATATAAAATACATAATATACTATATATATAATATGTATATACATATACATACATACATACACACACACACACACACACATATATATATATATATATATATATATATATATATATATATATATATATAGAGGCTCCCGACTGCTACCCACTACAGTCAACTGTCAACTGTGTACATAACTCATTACGGAGAGAGAGAGAGAGAGAGAGGAGAGAGAGAGAGAGAGAGGTGTAGTCACCTTCCGCAGGAAATAGGAAAATGGGTGAGAAAGTCCCCCAACCGTCGATGCAACATTATCTATAATTGCAAGGTTATTCAAGTCGTCCCAACCACCCCTCCTCCTCCTCCCCTCCTCCTCCTCTTTCCTTCTCCTCATTGCAGACGTTGCAACAGTGACACAAGACTTCGCTTCTATAATGGAATGATTGTTTATAATGAATATTTACCGAATTGATTGTCGCCATCTGTTGTATAACCTTGAAGGACCTGAAGGCTTTCAGGGGTGAAAGGTTGCTGGGTGGAACAGCCGATTCATTCTGAATATTAATACATACACACACATTCACACTTACACAATACACACACACACACACACACACACACACACACAGAGAGAGAGAGAGAGAGAGAGAGAGAGAGAGAGATTATCTATGATGACAACATATATTAAATATAGAAAACAAATACATACAATATGAGCTAAAAAGTATGAGAGAGAGAGAGAGAGAATTATCTTTAATGACAACATATATTAAATATAGAAACCAAATACATACAAAACGAGCTAAAAAGTATGATTGAGAGAGAGAGAGAGAGAGAGAGAGAGAGAGAGAGAGAGAGAGAGAGAGAGAGAGACTCTTTGCCGGCCAAATAGACTATTATTATACATATTCAATTTCAATAAACATACAGAACGAGCTGAAAAGTATGAGAGAGAGAGAGAGAGAGAGAGAGAGAGAGAGAGAGAGAGAGAGAGAGAGAGAGCACGGAAAATGACTGTTTAAAATACCGCAAAGTAGATATAAAACCGTCATAAACTTCAATTCTGTTTTGTCTTCTGTGAGAAATCTTCGATACATATTTCAAGAAATGTGAGAATTCAAGAAAAATATCTTGAAAATCAACGACGACCCGATAAAAAGAGGAACAAAAATACTTAAAAACCAACAGTTTGCAACGAATCCAATTTCAATAACAAACATGAGAACAATCACAACCGGACCATCAGGAACAACAGTGATAAAAAAAACAACAACTTATGAATGCCGATCAACCAAATGGGAAAGCTTACAATGTCAAAAAAAGAGCAATGCAACAAAAACAAGAACAGGAACACCAGGGAAAAAGACATGATTACAACACCTACTTACGAAAATAACCAACACCAATGCAACACCATGCCACATCCTTAAAACAGTGTTAACTATAAAGTGATCAACAATAATTTAAATAATAATAAAAAGCTGCTATACCAACTAGTTCCATATAAAAAAACATGATCAAGAACACCCATAACAATTAATTTAAAAAATCAGATGCAATATCAACAATAATATCACAACTACTACTACAATCATACATGCCCTGTCTAAAGTATAAATGACATCAAAAGTACGAACAGAATCTACAAATAAACAACTAAATAAAGTAAAAAAAAACTGAAAAAAGGTAAAATAAAAAAAAAGGAGGAACAAGAATGAAATAACGGGCAGCCCGTATCAAACCGGAACGGTCATCACAGAAATATCCAGTAATTTTAACGGGCAACCTTCCGACGAAAATGGGGTGTCACGTGACCTATGCTTTCATTTTTTTTACTCGCTTTATTTTTAGGGGAGTGAAAAGGGGAGGGGGAGGAGGAGGGAGTGAGTGGTAGGGGTCCAGCTTCCAACCTCCACCCCTCACCAGCGAAGACCCGGAGATCGATTCCCTGGGGAAAAACATATTGGGCCTTGGGTAACGCATAAACAAAGAGACCTAACTTGATAGATTTCTAGCCAACTGAGGTCATGGGGCATGCAACTTCATCCCAAAACTTTGTGAGAAAATGAAGTTTTTCACATCCTTAAGAGCATACGTATTCTAAAATAATAATAATAATAATAATAATAATAATAATAATAATAATAATAATAATATAATAAATAATAATAAAATAATAAATAATAATAAATATTCCAGCTTTATGCTACATGTAATACTTTACTATAACGTCAAAGGATAATAATAATAATAATAATAATAATAATAATAATAATTTTACACTGAGGGCCATGACGTTACTACTACTGCTAATATATAATATAATAATAATAATAATACAATTCCCAGTATAACAAAGTGGAGTTTCCGAGTGAACCCGAGGTTTTTTGGGAGGTTCTTTCAAACCCCGTTACGCTACGCACAAACCGGAAGGGTTGCTAACCCCATGGGTCCAACTAGCCAAAAATTACCCACCCGCTGTCAACTTGCGCTAACGGCTTCTCTTCTTTTTTTCCCCCTTCTTTCGTTCTTATTTTACGTAGCAAGAGGGATTTTTAAATGTTTGGTAATGAAAATGTTATACAAGGTTTATTTTATCATTATTATTATTACTACTACAATTATTTATTTTGTTTAACTATCCATTCTATCATTATTTTGTTTAACTATCTATTCAATCTATTAGGCCTACCCCCTCCCCCCAAAAAAAGTACGCCTACTACTATAGGCTTGGATTTCACTCGTTACTAAGGATAATAAACTTTGGCATAAGACTGTAAATATTGGTAATCCTATATCTTACAGAGGCTTAATCACTGTCATTTAAGGTTGACATAGTAAAAAGTTAATATTTTTAAGTAATCATTGCTGTTACCTTCACCGAGGCTTTATGATAATAAAAATTTTTTATCATCAATAAAGTTACCAATGGATCGTTTAAAATGTCTGACCATCAAGTTGAAAAAATCTCCTAAAGAGCAGAATATACGCTCACAGTTATCTAATGACCAGAAAAAACAAAAGAAAATATAAGATACAGTATTAAATGCGTACATTGCTATTTTCAATAAACAAATATAAAGTAGATTTTTTAAAAATCACTAGTTAGGTTACAAAACGAAAAATCCATAATTTTGAAATAATCTTTTCCATTCCATGGTCGTAAGACTAAAGGTGTGTGTATGTGTGAGAGAGAGAGAGAGAGGGGAGACAACAATGAATCGTCTGGTATACTTGTGATTTCAAGATAATCTTGCCCATTCCACAGTCATAGGCCTAAATGAGAGAGAGAGAGAGAGAGAGAGAGAGAGAGAGAGAGAGAGAGAGAGAGAGAGTTAGCTCAATAAGGAATCGTCTGGCACTTCCCTATTCCCATTGTTAGCGGGGCCCCAACGGCATTTCCAAGAAAACTAGAAATGCCTCCGTAATACGAAGGGTTGTTCTAATCCCGGTAATGGCCTTCGTCTCAGCTTTTTGGATTATGATTATGATTGGAGTTTTTTTTTTTTTTTTTTTTTTTTTTTTTTAGTATGAAATGGGTCTACGTCTGTCTGTCATCCCATTCTTCTGAGTGTGTGTGTGTGTTTTGTTGTTCATTCATTTTTAAGCCATTGTGATTACGATCTTTTGAAAAGAATTTATTATTCTTGTACATTTAATTCTTCTTTAAGTAAATAAATTGGAATTTTCAAGCCAACCAAACATTAGAATATTATCACGTTCTTTATTCATGAAATAAAGAAAAACAGATCATTAAAAAACATAACATCTGCAGGTCATTACAATACAATCACACATCTACGATGTGTGATTGCAATACCACCTACGACGTAATAACAGCATTACAAAAACATCTTATGTTTCTGTTAAACCTTAGCAGTGCTCGCCACCCTGGACAATATATATATATATATATATATATATATG
Organism: Macrobrachium nipponense; assembly: GCF_015104395.2. Classification (NCBI taxonomy): domain Eukaryota; kingdom Metazoa; phylum Arthropoda; class Malacostraca; order Decapoda; family Palaemonidae; genus Macrobrachium; species Macrobrachium nipponense. The sequence continues at coordinate 15,781,313 of NC_087219.1, forward strand.
TATATATATATATATATATATATATATATATAATATATATATATATATATATATATATGTATATAATTATATACACAACAACATCTTGACACCATATTTACAAAATAATAAACCAGCACTACCTCTACGAGGTAATCCCCCACCCCCCACCCCCCAAAATAGCAGGGCCCTCGTACGAGGTAAATCGTCCACAACACCCACCCCCCAAGAAAATAACACCAATGCCTTGAAGAGTTAACCAGTTACCCCCCAAAATAAGATGGCCACGACGAGGTAACCAGTGGCCCACCCCTCAAAAAATAGGATGGCCTCGTCGAGGTAAATTGTCCCCTCCCCCAAAAAATAACTTCGCCTTGAAGAGGTATAGCATCAACCTACAGAGCCTCGACGAGGTATGCCATTACCCTCCCTCCTCCCTCTTCCAGTACCGGGGTGAAGCCATCCATCAGACTCTCTCTCACTCTCTTTCTCTCTCTCTCTCTCTCTCTCTCTCTCTCTCTCTCTCTCTCTCTAATGGAGGGTAAGTAGTTTGTAACTTTACAAAACAAACTTAGATTATGTGGGACCTCATAACAAGGTTCACTCGGCTTCAATCTGACCCCGTCATATATTGGGTTATGTGGTCCCCACGAAAACGAGTTAGGAACAAAACTGGGGCTCCTGCTGATTATTATTATTATTATTATTATTATTATTATTATTATTATTATTATTATTATTATTATTACACATAACTTTATGCTACCGCTATTACATTACAGAATTGTTCTTCCAATTTATTATCTCAATAATAATAATAATAATAATAATAATAATAATAATAATAAAATATAATAATAATAATAATAATAATAAACTTTATTAAACGTAATGGCTACTTCAGAAGCGTTACGCTTATAGAGATTCTTCTCTATTTTTCGAATAGCGGCTTTTTCAGTACTACTTAAAATCCGCTATTCGAAAAATAGAGAAGAATGAATCTCTACAAGCGTAACGCTGCCGCTGAAGTAGCCATTACTTCTAATAAAGTATGCTTGAGAGAGGGTCTGCTTCCTAAGTGCCATATGTAACGTTCTTTGAACCTCTTTGTTTATGCATTTTGTGTATAACTTTCTTCGTCATTAACAGCTGGATTTTTATTGTAGTCCACTGACAAAAAAGAAAAGAAAAAAAATTAAATCTGTCCCCATTCTGATAACAAGTCATATCTCACGGCGCTGATAGACGCATAATAATAATCCATGAATGTTCACAATCTAGCAAAAATATCTGGCTACGTTTTCTGAGCATTATTTATAAAATCTTAAGTCTCGCATAAAAAAATTAGGGAAATACAAAAATACGCGAAAAGGCTATTCCGCACTGCTTTTACCATCACACTAATTCCATATAATCCCGAACGTATTTCATGAAATACAACTAGAGCGTGACACAGCTGAAGTGAAATAACAAAAAACTGAAACCGAATCATGCGTAAAAAAAAAAAAAAAAAAAAAATTCTGCGGAAATGCCGCAAGGCAACTCACTGAGCCCTCGACCGTTTCTCTCACGCTGAACGCTAGTGTCCGGAACGTAATGTTCGGCGGGGCGCTACGAAAGAACGGTGTACTTGAACGAAGCAATTTGATCAAGTTCACAAAACTGCAACGTCTTTTTTTTTTTTTTTTTTAAAGGGAACCCGTCAATTCTTCCTCCTTCCGTTGTTCAAGAGGTAAGCGCCTCCGCCCCTAAGACGACCTCCTTCCTCCTCCTCCTCCTCCAACCGCTACTGCTATTACCGCCTCAACTTCTGTCGCATTTCCATGCAATAGAGTCGCCCCTCATACGATAGCAAAGCATTTAAGCGCATATTTAGGCCAACTTTCTTCGACTTGGTGGTAGCCTGACCCGCCTTCGCTTGTGCGCTTGGAGGCGTTTTACACAGAATGTGCTTTACGTAAAATGAGTCACGTTTTTTACGTAAAAAAATAAAAATTTCGTTTTAAAACCAGATTCTTTTGCTTGCGGATAATCTTAAAAAGATTAAAATATTTCGTTTTACGTGACTGACTACATGGCAAGGGCAATTCAAGTTGCAATCAATGCCTGAAGTGATTTCCGTGGATTTTTAAAATATTTTTTAGACTAATTTTTTTTTTCTAAATACCACAACTAATCCAATATTCACTATAATTCATTTGTAAAATAGTCCCCCCACCCTCCCTTCCCCCAATACAGGGGCTACAGTTCATGATCTACGACAACTACAGTATAGGCCTAGCTACGGGGAAGCTCCTTCACATTTGCTTGACGCATGCGCAGAATAAAATGACGTAAACACCCGAGAAAGTAGTAGCAAATTCAAAGCTAATAATAATATATAATAATAATAATAATAATGCTGATAATAAATAATAATAATAATAATAAGAGAGAGAGAGAGAGAGAGAGAGAGAGAGAGAGAGAGAGAGAGAGAAGACGACACCCTAACTTCCACAGGGTTGTTTCTCACGAACAACGGAAAAGGATTAATAGGAAGTAATGCTAGGTAATGGCGTGGGTGGAAGGGGCGTGACAGAGAGAGAGAGAGAGAGAGAGAGAGAGAGAGAGAGAGAGAGAGAGAGAGAGAACGGCGTACGGATATGGTTCCTACGTTCATGTACACGTACTTGTTTGGTGGTTGTACTTATGATATAAAGATATACCTTTATTTGGGGTCGGTTCCAATTCCCGGATATAACTGTTCGGATATCATTCCCAAGTCGAGTACAGCGTCCGATTACTGTTCAAGTGTCCGGATGCGAGCGTAACGTTTGACTACCGTTGTTGAGACGTCCGGTCATCAGGATATTCAGGAACGGTTCAGATAGCGAATATAAGTCCTCTGCTAACGTCAAACCTGATTTTATTCGGATGCAGATAAGAACACATCCCCTCCAATGGCCTCTGTTCGGATACGAAGGACATAATCGTCTTCCAATACCGTTCGTCGTATCCGGAAACCGTCCGAATACGGAAGACTTTTTCCTCTTCTAACAGTGTCCGAATAACTCGGTTAATATATTCCTACCTGTAAAATTTCTACTTTCAATGGATGGCTTCCTAAGCCGGCCCCCACCCCCAACCCCGCGCCCCACAAATAAACGATAGTCACTACGACAGTCATACTCCCACTAATAAATATCCGCTCAACAACAGTCCGTTGAACCCTCACACTCTCTAAGCACACAACGCCTATGAGAGAGAAAGACACTTACATAATATCTCCCTTTAAACCAACAAAAGGATACCCGTCAACGTCGCCTCTCTCTCTCTCTCTCTCTCTCTCTCTCTCTCTCTCTGGGAATCCTATATAGGTGGCTCCACAGGAAACCTTTTTGATGACAGATGAAAAACTCCTGCGGGACCGGACCCGTCCCCTGCTTCCTCAGTCTCCCGTCTACGAAGGGTACACAAGACAGGAAAGACGGCCGGAAGGAGTCGACAGACACTGCTGGAAACCTTGGCTGGAACCTCGGCTGGAAGCGTGGCTGGAAATGCCGATATTTTCCTGAAGACGCTGATCTTTATCTATAACCCGAATCGTTCGTGTCGAGTAGGAGATCTTGGGTATAATGAGTGTTCATTGTCATGCATAATTCTACATTAATAGTATAATGACTGTATTGAAAATAAAGCCAAATTGTAGCTTACGTTATTCTGTTGTGAATGGAGCAAACAGGTTAAATTCATGAAAGTATAAGAACATGACTAGCTATTAACACACGTATATACTCTTACATTATGAATGACTGATGGTCATTACAATGTATACATGACACATGTTGGTTATATTCATCAACAGGGTACTCCATATTCATAACTTACTTGCAAGAAGACTAATCGGTGCTTTCTATCTACATATCAGAGTAATCTCTGTAGTGTTCATTATCTTAATCGTTGATTACAATTGTGAGCAAAATAACGTATAATATTGCTTTCATCCATACAGATGGGTATTAGTTATCAAAATAATTCACGGACTTATCCGTACTTCCAATCACATTCAACAGCAATTATTATAGTCAACATATATACGTCTGATGTAAACACACGTGTCTAGAACTCTAGATTATGTTTATCTAGAACTCAAGAGAGTTTGTCCTGATGAAAAAAAAGTTAAGAGACCCTTCTTGTTTCAAACTCACGTTCATGAAAAATGTTACCAAGCCTGTAAAGTTTGGAACTATGCTCCGAACCTCTCATGTTAAGGCAAATGTTTAAACGTATTCATGTTCAGAAACTATATTAATATCACTCCTTTTTTAGGAATTATGGTAAGAACTTTCTGATGCTCTGAACTCATGTTTAGAATACGGTTCTTTAGAAATCCTCCATAATCAGAAAAGCGTTCAAGAACACCTCGTGTTCAGAAAGCATTCATCTGGAGCCATGCGTACACTTCCCCGGTATCTGACCTTGGGTGGGCGGAGAAGGGGACAGTTTTCCGCTAGCGTAACTTTGCTTCTGAACGCCCCCCCCCCCCCCCCCTCCTAGCATTTCCTGTCACGCTTTCATTAGCAAAGAGTTACCGTCAGGTTAGTGTAAAGAGGAATAAGAGATTATGAAGATTTATAGAAAGTGAGAGGTATGTTTAAATAATAATAATAATAATAATAATAATAATAATAATAATAATAATAATAATAATAATAATAATAATAATAATAAGCCTTCGACATGATACCACACACATGGCTAATAGAATGCCTGAAAATATATGGGGCAGAGGAAAACACCATCAGCTTCCTCAAAAATACAATGCGCAACTGGAATACAATACTTACAAGCTCTGGAATAAGACTAGCAGAGGTTAATATCAGGAGAGGGATCTTCCAGGGCGACTCACTGTCCCCACTACTCTTCGTAGTAGCCATGATTCCCATGACAAAACTACTAGAAAGATGGATGCCGGGTACCAACTCAAGAAAAGAGGCAACAGAATCAACCATCTGATTGTTCATGGACGACATCAAGCTGTATGGTAAGAGCATCAAGGAAATAGATACCCTAATCCAGACTGTAAGGATTGTATCTGGGGACATCAGGATGGAGTTTGGAATAGAAAAATGCGCCTTAGTCAACATACAAAAAGGCAAAGTAACGAGAACTGAAGGGATAAAGCTACCAGATGGGAGCAACATCAAACACATAGATGAGACAGGATACAAATACCTGGGAATAATGGAAGGAGGGGATATAAAACACCAAGAGATGAAGGACACGATTAGGAAAGAATATATGCAGAGACTCAAGGCGATACTCAAGTCAAAACTCAACGCCGGGAAATATGATTAAATGCCATAAACACAATGGGCAGTGACCGAGTAATCAGATACAGCGCAGGAATAGTCGAATGGACGAAGGCAGAACTCCGCAGCATAGATCAGAAAACCAGAAAACATATGACAATACACAAAGCACTACACCCAAGAGCAAATACGGACAGACTATACATAACACGAAGGAAGGAGGGAGAGGACTACTAAGTATAGAGGACTGCGTCAACATCGAAAACAGAGCACTGGGGCAATATCTGAAAACCAGTGAAGACGAGTGGCTAAAGAGTGCATGGGAAGAAGGACTAATAAAAGTAGACGAAGACCCAGAAATATACAGAGACAGGAGAAAGACAGACAGAACAGAGGACTGGCACAACAAACCAATGCACGGACAATACATGAGACAGACTAAAGAACTAGCCAGCGATGACAATTGGCAATGGCTAAAGAGGGGAGAGCTAAAGAAGGAAACTGAACGGAATGATAACAGCGGCACAAGATCAGGCCTACCCAAGAACCAGATATATTCAAAGAACGATAGACGGAAATTAACATCTCTCCCAATGTAGAAGTGCAATACGAAAAATGAAACCATAAACCACATAGCAAGCGAATGTTCGGCACTTGCACAGAACCAGTACAAAAAAGAGGGATGATTCAGTGGCAAAAGCCCTCCACTGGAGCCTGTGCAAGAAACATCAGCTACCTTGCAGTAATAAGTGGTACGAGCACCAACCTGAGGGAGTGATAGAAAACGATCAGGCAAAGATCCTCTGGGACTATGGTATCAGAACGGATAGGGTGATACGTGCAAACAGACCAGACGTGACGTTGATTGACAAAGTCAAGAAGAAAGTATCACTCATTGATGTCGCAATACCATGGGACACCAGAGTTGAAGAGAAAAGAGAGGGAAAAATGGATAAGTATCAAGATCTGAAAATAGAAATAAGAAGGATATGGGATATGCCAGTGGAAATCGTACCCATAATCATAGGAGCACTAGGCACGATCCCAAGGATCCCTGAAAAGGAATCTAGAAAAACTAGAGGCTGAAGTAGCTCCAGGACTCATGCAGAAGAGTGTGATCCTAGAAACGGCACACATAGTAAGAAAAAGTGATGGACTCCTAAGGAGGCAGGACGCAACCCGGAACCCCACACTATAAATACCACCCAGTCGAATTGGAGGACTGTGATAGAGTAAAAAAAAAAAAAAAAAAAAAAAAAAAAATATAATAAAATAAAATAATAATAAAAACAAAAGAAGAAGAAAAAGAAGAAGAAACTAAATGCTCCATATATATATATGATATATATATATATATAACTATATATATATATATATATATATATATATATATATATATATATAGATATAAAGAAGCCCATAAAACGCCAATATATAGAAAGTACGTACTATATTTCAGAGACTGTTGTCTCTCTCTTCAAGTATGTAATGAAGGAGAACATAAACACACGCACATATATAAATATATAATGAGAGAGAGAGAGAGAGAGAGAGAGAGAGAGAGAGAGAGAGAGAGAGAGAGAGAGAGAGCCTGCTGCCTTGGAACAATCTGAATCCACAACTTTGTGATACACTAAACCCAAAAGGCACCTCTCTCTCTCTCTCTCTCTCTCTCTCTCTCTCTCTCTCCTTAACTGTCACTCCCCTACAGAATTTACCGTCCGGGAACGATCATTAACAAGAGGCAGTGACCAGACTAATCTAACGGTCTGGGGACTCGCCCTTACGAACCCCGGCCGTAAGGTTGACTCTCCCTTAAAACTGGAAAATTAGTCATCCTACAGGTTCTGTATTCCCGTATCCGACGCTATTTCCTTATATATATTCGGTGTGCGTTGTAGGGAGATTTATTGTTTCGCGCTGTGTTTATTGTACGCTGTATACTGGATTTATTGTCATTGGATTCAATAGTATGCAGTCGTTTACAAGGTCTTTATTGTATTCACCGTGTGCCGATCTGATTTTGTTTGGAATGTTGTATTTATTGTATAAAAATTCTTGGTATACAGTGTATTTTACTGCATATTACATAGTGGCATTTGTTATTAGTATTATTATATTTAGTCGAAAGTAATGGCAGTCTTCAACGAATTAATATTATGCAGGATCTTTTCAATTCTTCTGATAATTCGTTTTTTCTGAGTAGAATTCCATTCATATTTGTCTCCATTAGAATAATTGTCAAAAATATAAAAAAATATTTTATTATATATTTTGCTTATATCTCTTTGATATTATTATTATTCAAAATATACCGTGTTGTATTTAATTGCTATAGCAATAAGCAATATTTCCTCAAATGAATTCACTTCGTGGTATTTGTATGATGGTCAAGTATATAAGATACTTTCATTGTAGATACATAACAATATCAGTACTTACGACCTGAACTAACCCTCCCCCCCCCTTCCCCATAGGATCAATCTCGGGAAGACGTGAAGTGGCTGATAGTCAACGATCCACTTATATTATTTTAACAAACACTAATACCACTGGTCTACTTATTACCACACAAAAATATACAATGAATTGAAATCAGGTTCGCAACTGCTTTGCGAACTGAAAATAACTTGGAGAACGAAGCCTCCTTCTTCCTCCGGTCGATGAGCTCTTACGAATTCCACCCCCATAGAAAACATCACCTGAACGTGACTGCTGCTGCCCTTATGAACGCAGCCATCGTTTGTCTCCTTGTTCTTCCGTTCTTCGTGACAGAAGCGTATCGTTTACTCGCACCGGACACAGCAGGACAGGGGAACATTGATACGTCTCTTCCCTTTCCTATCTCTCTCTCTCTCTCTCTCTCTCTCTCCCTCTGCCAGGTGTGGTGGGCAAGGGAGTTTTATTTCTCCTCCTCCCTCTTTTCCAGGCATCCTCCCTCCCCCTTCTCCCTGTTTCCCCCCAACCCCAGCAAACCTTTGCCCGTATTCCAGTAACCTATATATTCATTCCCTCGCGAGCTTTCCCCGCGCTTCATTTTTTTCGTCTCTCATTTTTTTCCTCTCTCTCTCTCTCTCTCTCTCTCTCTCTCTCTCTCTCTCTCTCTCTCAGGATGTTGGTTTCCGTCACGAACTTTGGCGACCATGTGCGGTATGGACCGATACTTTGGTAATAAAAATTATTAATAAAAAAAAACACGCTCTTTCGTATACTAGTTTGGGCCACCAGGATTCAAAGAGAGAAGGGAGAGGTATATATTTTAATATTTGTGTTAATATGCTCAACAGATATTTCAAAATTTACGTAAATTTGAAGGAATACATACATAACATTACGTGTTGCCGTGACAGCTTGGGTACAGTGAAACAGACTAATGTGTTTCAACTGCCAAGGCTAAACAGATTTTATGATGATGTACATTATTATGAATAATAATAATAATAATAATAAAAACTTGGACACTGCAGCATGAGAATTTAAGCAACACGACGGAAGAGTGTATCATTTAGCATTTTCGTTGTGATACAAAACCTGAATATATTTTAACTTTCGAAGAATTACAACCTCCCACTTCGACTCGTCATACATTAAATACAATAAAAAAAATTCTCCTTCAAAAGGAAAAAAAGTGCAGTGAAGTTGCAATATTCAGCGTAATTTCATTTCAAAACTGTGAGAGAGAGAGAGAGAGAGAGAGAGAGAGAGAGAGAGAGAGAGAGAGAGAGAGCACGGACTAAGTTAGTACACACTTTTAATGGTGAAACGAACAATCAGGTCTAGTGTTTTATCACTCTCTCTCTCTCTCTCTCTCTCTCTCTCTCTCTCTCTCTCTCTCTTCTCCTAGAATAGATAATGAAGATAATGATATAGAAGTAAGGGAAGAAAATAGTGAATATTTAGCTGACATAGAAATTAATGAAGCTGATATTGTGCAGGCAATTAATGAAATTAAAAATGGAGCTGCTGCAGGGCCGGATGGAGTCCCTGCTATTTTGTTAAAGAAAGTAGTTCATTCTATCGCAAAGCCACTTGCAATATTATTAAGACAAAGTGTAGATACAGGCAAGATTTATGATGAGCACAAATTAGCATATATCACCCCTACTTTCAAAAGTGGATCAAGACTAGAGGCAAGTAATTATAGGCCTGTGAGTCTAACATAACATATTATGAAAGTGTATGAAAGGGTAATGAAGAAAAATATTATGAAACATTTAATAAAAAATAATTTGTTTAATATAGGACAACACGGTTTCGTACCCGGAAAAAGTACACAAACCCAAATACAAAAACCTTATTGTAGGCCACCGTGAGAACATATTCAAAAATATGAAAGAGGAAATGAAACAGATGGTTTATCTAGACTTTGCAAAAGCTTTTGACAAAGTAGACCAATAATATATTAGCAAAGAAAATTAGAAAACACAATATCGTAGATAAAGTAGGAAGATGGTTAAAAGAATTTTTTACACAACAGAAAACAGATAGTTATTGCAAACGATGAGAAATCGGATGAAACCAAGGTAATATCCGGTGTGCCACAAGGTACGGTGCTAGCTGCAATATTGTTTGTATTATGATTGAAGACATAGACAGTAATGTTAAGGATTCGGTAGTGAGTAGTTTCGCTGATGACACAAGAATAAGTAGAGAAATTACTTGTGATGAAGATAGGAACGCTCTACAAAGAGACCTTAACAAAGTATATGATTGGGCAGAGGTAAATAGGATGGTATTTAACTCTGATAAATTTGAATCAATAAATTATGGAGACAGAGAAGAAAAGCTATATGCATATAGGGGACCTAATAATGAGACAATCACAAATAAGGAAGCAGTTAAAGACCTTGGTGTGATGATGAATAGGAACATGTTATGCAATGATCAAATAGCAATTCTGTTGGCAAAATGTAAAGCAAAAATGGGAATGTTGTTACGGCACTTCAAAACAAGAAAAGCTGAACACATGATTATGCTTTATAAAACATATGTTCGTAGTCCACTTGAATATTGCAATATGATATGGTACCCACACTATCAAAAGGATATTGCACAAATAGAGAGTGGTACAAAGGTCCTTTACAGCTAGAATAGAAGAAGTTAAGGACCTAGACTACTGGGAAAGACTACATCCTTAAAATTATATAGTCTAGAAAGGAGAGAGAACGCTACATGATAATTCAGGCATGGAAACAGATAGAAGGAATAACAGAAAATATCATGGAACTAAAAATATCAAAAAGAGCAGCAGAGGTAGATTAATAGTGCCCAAAACTATACCAGGAAAAATAAGAAAGCACACAGACATTAATCCACTACGCACCAGCATCGATAATGCAGAGTCTATTCCAATGCGTTGCCAGCTCATCTGAGGAATATATCAGGAGTGAGCGTAGATGTGTTTAAGAATAAGCTCGACAAATATCTAAACTGCATCCCAGACCATCCAAGATTGGAAGATGCAAAATATACCGGAAGATGTACTAGCAACTCTCTGGTAGACATTAGAGGCGCCTCACACTGAGGGACCTGGGGCAACCCGAACGAACTGTAAGGTCTGTAAGGTAAGGTCTCTCTATCCAGATACGACCCACAACAGTCGACCAACAACTAGGAGGTATCAAGTGCAGGATGGGCTAGAAGGAACGAGCCCATTTGTTCCTCCTTATCCGGTTCGTGGATCGAACGCAAGTCGTCCAGCTGTGAGCTAGAGGCGCTACCACTGAGCTACGAGAGAGAGAGAGAGAGAGAGAGAGAGAGAAGATAAGGCGGAAAGAAGCTGGAGGAGGGGTGGAGGTGATGAAGGAGGTGGGGGCAAAGGGAAAGGAAAACAAGGGGGTGAGTGAGCGGGGACAGTAAGATGTACCTGGGGGAGGGGAGATGGGCAGACTGGTGGGGGAAAGAGGGTGGAGGAAGATGGGAGGGAAGATGTAAGAGGGGAAAGGGGAGAGGAGGGGAAGGTAAGGGGTGGTCTTTGCAGAGGGGGGGTTTATAGTGGGTGATTGGACGTTGGTGGAGGGGGAGGAGGTGGTGGCAATAAAGAAGGAAGAAGCGAGGAAGAAAGAGGATGAAAAAGGAGGGAGGAGGGGAGGAGGTGGGGGGTCGAGGAGGAGGAGGAGGAGGAGGAGGCGTTAGCAGGAATTTCAACAAAGCCCTCTCTCAAAATCTCGACTAAAATGAATTTGAAGAATTCATTTAGAGAGAGAGAGAGAGAGAGAGAGAGAGAGAGAGAGAGAGAGAGAGAGGCGAAGCAGTATCTCGTGCAAGCAACCGCTCAAACTTTCTCCTCAAACGCTTCATCAAACACAGTTTGCTCAAACAAAATGTGGGCTGAAGAACTTATGGCGGTGCGGAAATCGCAAAAAGAAAAATTTAATTAATGTAAACGGCAAGTGTGTGCTCTTGTATATATTTGCCACGAGTGCAGACGCGCGCTCGCGAGCATATGCATACACATACGCATGCACTACACCCAACCACACACACAAAATAGATATATATATATATATATATATATATATATATATATGTATATGTATATGTATATATATTAATATATATATGTATATGTATATGTATATATATATATATATATATATATATATATATATAATGTAATGTATGTATCATGTAAGTATATACCAACAAAGGGAACTGGATTTCTTGTGAAAACTTCTACAGAATATCTTTCCTTTCTTCTTTCAGCTACACACACACACACACACACACACACACACACACACACACAGAGAGAGAGAGAGAGAGAGAGAGAGAATCGTCTTCCTTACACTGACCGCAATTTTGGCGTTTAAGAGAAAATACGGCTGGTCACGATCTCCTTTTTCTTTGTTGCCAAAGGCTACATTTGCATCGACAAGACACTTAACAGCTGTATGGAGGTAGGGAGAGGGCGAGGGGTGAATGGAGGGGGTGGAGGGAGGAGGGAGCGGGGAGTTCTAAACCTTACGGCCATGTTACTATTCGTTACTATCACGTTAAGGTTCTGACAACAGAGAGAGAGAGAGAGAGAGAGAGAGAGAGAGAGAATCAGGACAAGAACGTGATTAGCATAGGAACCAAGACAAGACGAAATGGATATATGAGGAAAGGAGAGTAGGAGATCAATACTTAATATAGAGGAATTGGAGCTTTGGAGAAAATCATTCTATGGATGGATTAGTTTGAAAGAACTGCTTTATTCACCAGCGATAGTTTGGAAGAGGAGACCTGACAATTATCAGTTTGGAAATCCATTTTAGACCACGAACACAGTTTGGAAAGCCATTTCAGACAATAATCACAGTTTGGAAAGTCATTTCAGACAATAATCACAGTTTGGAAAGGAAAGCCATTTCAGACAATAATCACAGTTTGGAAAGCCATTTCAGACAATATCACAGTTTGGAAAGTCATTTCAGATAATTATCACAGTCTGAAAAGCCATTTCAGACAATCACAGTTTGGAAAGCCATTTCAGATAATTATCCCAGTCTGGAAAGCCATTTCAGACATGAGAACGTTTTGGAAATCCCTTTTAGACCACGATCACATTTTGGAAATCCATTTCAGACAATGATCCAAGCTTGGAAAGCCATTTTATAGAAGAATCACAGTTTGGAGAGCCATTTCAGACAATGATTACAGTTTGGAACCAGATTTTTGGCCAATACTCATAAGTTCCAAACTTGGATGAATTTTTGGAAAAATTCATCAAAAACAATGATCATGTATGACAAAAATGATTTTAGAAAATCACATTTGGAAAATACATTCAGTTAATTCAATGATCACAGTTTGGAAAAAAATCATTAAGCCATTACAGTTTGAACAATAAAGTCAAAAAAGATCACTAATTGCTCAATGAGTTTAACCAAGTATAATTTTGGAAAATGAGTTCCAGGCAATTATTTATGGAAATGACAATGATTTTAAACAATCACAATTTTTAAATAATTGAAAAGAATTACTGTTTGCTTATAGAAATCAGACAGCTGTCAATTTTGAAAGATGATTTTAATCAGTCATCTCAGTTTAGAAAGTGGCTAGGTATAATCACAATCTTGAAAATGATTTCAGACTACGACCACTTGAGGAAAACGGTTTTAGACGCTAGTTCATTTCGAAAATGATTTCAAACTACGATCACTTGAGGAAAAAGGTTTTAGACAACAGCCCATTTCGAAAATGATTTCAAACTACGATCACTTTAGGGAAATGGTTTTAGACAACAGCTTATTACAAAAATAATTGCAGACTACGATCGCTTGAGGAAAACGGTTTTAGACGATATTCCATTCCGAAAATGATTTCAGATTACGATCACTTTAGGAAAACGTTTCAGACAGCATTCCAGCTTCGAAAATGATTCGAGGCAATGATCACAGTTTGGAAAAGGACATCAAAGCCACGTCCTGCCTATCCGCGCTCATCTACACTATAAAGCAAAGAGTTTAACATACGTTTCACGGGCTGCTGACGAAGCCTTTCCGTGCCCCGTCAGACTCCCGGCCGTTTTATCTTGGCTTCAAAAAAAAAAAAAAAAAAAAAAAAAGTACGCGGAGGAAATATTTAAACAATAGTAAAATTTTTCATTAAATATTTAAATTTGAAACATTTTTATTAAGTAATTAAAATTGCAACAATATCTTCATGCACGATATACCTCTTGTTTTCCTCATACTTACGAGACTAATGCCCTTGCCAGTTTTGTTATTCAAAATGTTCGGATAATTACGACTTTCAACATACTTCACGATTTTATATATTAAAACATTTAAAATGGAGAGAGAGAGAGAGAGAGAGAGACTAACTCCATTATTCATCATTTTTCAATTGGGAATGTTCAACTTTTTTCACTGCTCTACATAACAAAATGCACTCACCTTGAGAGAGAAGAGAGAGAGAGAGAGAGAGAGAGAGAGAGAGAGAGAGAGAGAGAGACTACACATCCCATTATTCAATCTTTTTCCGTTACTAATTTTCAACTCCACGATTCTGTGACAAATTGTGTTCACCATGAGTTTTGAGAGAGAGAGAGAGAGAGAGAGAAGGAGTCTTACCATTGATCTGTGGAACAAGGCCTTGATCACGCTTCGGGCACTTCAGGTAAACACCCCTAACCCAAAGGTATCAGGGAGGAGGAGGAGGAGGAGGAGGAGGTCAATGTGAATTATCGGCCTCTTTGACTGGGTATTACCTCCGTGGCATGGGTAATCGGGCAGGGATTCTGGGGCATTCCTTCTTTTGTTTACTAAAAGGGGATTTTTTTTTTTTTCCGAGAAGGGAAAACGGTTCTAGTTAACGTGACGAACCTCAACCCCCCCCCCCCTCTTTGTTGCTCAAATGCGTCTTTGTGTCTGGGCTGGTTATTTTGCAGATTTAAATTTTTTTTTTCTCTCGCAGCTCACAAGTGCAGGACCTACGTTCGATCCAACGGCCCAGGCTTGGAAAGGAAGTAAAGACGCATTCCACTGAAAATCAAGTATATGGGTCTCTGGGCCTGAGAAGTGAGTGATGTCTCTTGTGATCAGAGAGAGAGAGAGAGAGAGAGAGAGAGAGAGAGAGAGAGATCAAGTTATCAGGGTCCAGTTAAAATTTATATCATCATACCACAATCAATAACACAAAGGCCTCGACGAGGCACTCTCTCTCTCTCTCTCTCTCTCTCTCTCTCTCTCTCTCTCCTCTCTCTCTCTCTCTCCCCTGAAACTTTTAACAAGTCTCTTTTCAGAACTCGGATATTTCAACACATGATGTCTCTTCGGATGGACTAACAAGTCTTTGAGACATCCTAATCCTCGTAATTCCTTGCAACTCCTCGTAACATTCAAGGTGTTATGCCCATAATTCGCAGCTGCAGGGCAGGCCTTATTTTGGGCATCTTGACCGTCACAATCTCTAAATAGAAAAAAACCTTAACTCATCAATATTCATTCTTATAATCCCATAATCTATGAATACCCTGCCGTGGACCCTGATGGGGCACCGGCGCGGGCACAGACTGGGCACAAGCGTTAAACCTGAAACATTTCCCTAAGTTGACTTCTAGTGTGCAAAGCTCCGCAGACTTATAATTTCATAATCCCTGTGACAAATTCGTTATGCCGCGCTGGGTATCGGGGTATACCATGCCCAGCAATATAGATGAACTATAACTGTACCCTTGCACTTCAAGGTGGGTATGACCTCTCTCAACCCGCAAGTAAAGGATATGACATGACCTGGTATAAGTATATGTCTCAGTTGGGCATCATGACATGGACTCATAATATCCAAGTAGAAGGTATGACCCAGACTCATTAACCTTAAATGAGAGGCGTGACTCAAGGTCAAGCCGTGAGTGGAATTATGCCCCATGCCCTACACCCATAGCATGAAGTGGGAAAGATGACCTCTAGCCATTCTTCTCATTTTCAAAAAGTGACTTATATCCATTCCTTCATGGGAACTTAGCATTAGCAAGGGAAAACCATACCCATTCCCATACCCATTCCCACAACAAAAGCCACAGAGAGAGAGAGAGAGAGCATCTTCAAATCCATACCTTCCAATGGGGAGTCATGCCCCATATACCCTTCACAGGGGAGCCGTGTACCAAGGTGACATTTTTCAAGGGGAAAAAATACCCGAGACGCAAGGAGAAACCATGCCAAATACCCACAATGGAAAACAATGACCCCCTCGCCACATACCCACAGAGGAGAACCATATCTCAACACCATTCCCCTCCGAGGGTATCCACGCCCTTCATACTTGATTTCACTAACCCTAAAGACCCTCCTGCCACCTCCCTTCAACATCCTATTATTTAAAATCATGCCCCAATGCCCACACCCTCTCCCACTCGTGCCCGACACTGCCCCACGGATATTGTCGCCCTGCCCTGGGCACAAATCGGTAGTCACGGTCACGACCAAAAGACGGCTTTGGGGTCTCATGTCAAAAGGGGTCTCTCTCTCTCTCTCTCTCTCTCTACTCCAAGTCTTCGTATTGAAAGTGGTAGCACTCTCGGCTTACAACCAAGGATCCAACCAAGGATCCCCGGTTCGATCCCCTGGGCGAGGTAAGATACAGAATGGGTACTAACCCTATTAGACAATGGAGACGTCGTTGAACCAAGCAATAAAAATTGTACCGGGTGATCGGCTAAATCCTGTGGGTCGACATCGAGACAGTAAGAAAGAAAGGAGGAGAGAAATTAAAAAAAAGTACGTGGTAAGTGTACGCCACAAGTGCCAAAAAATAAAAATTGTAAAGAATAAATGATAAGGCACAAATTAAAAAAAGTTAACTGGCAAGAAAACACTATGATAAAAGAAAAGACACAATATGGCTCAAAGCAGAGAAATAAAAAGTAGAAAATAAGAAAATATAATACACAGACAAAAAATCAAAATACTTTGATAAAAGAGAACATGACGCAATATGAAAAGCTAGACAAAAAAAAATGGCACAAAATAGTGATAAAAAGTGGAAAATAAAAGAAAAAAATACAAAGTGGAGGAAATCCTCACCAATTTAAGTGAACTTGCAATTTTTCTCTTACCATTCCCGAGTTCTTCTGACCTGGGCTAGATTAGGACACCCAAATGCCAGTCTCGCCGGTCCCGCTGCATCAAAAATAGAACTTACCTAGCGCTGCTGTCTTACTCCATACGATTAGTTAACGATCAACCTTACCTGTAAGAGATAATAAATAAAATTAGATACTACTTTATATCAAATGGGATCTATAAACGTATAACATATTGCAAGAATTAACTACAAGATAAAAATATGACTGAGCTAAATTTGAATAATATACGGGGTGTCCATAAAGTCCCAGTACCATTACCATCAATAAATACTTGTAATGGTACTGGGACTTTATGGACACCCTGTATATCTCTATAAATATATATATATATATATATATATATATATATATATATATATATATATATATATATATATATATATATATATATATATATATATATATATATATATAGAGAGAGAGAGAGAGAGAGAGAGAGAGAGGATATCTTTACGAATACTGTATTTCTTTTTTCTCAGGGTGGCAGAGAAGCAGGGGTCAGGAAAAAAAAACTGTTGCTCAAGTTTGTGCGTGTGTATGTGTGTGTGCATATGAGTGCGCGCACGCGCGAGCAGTTAGCCCACCATCGTATCCCGAAGCGCATTTTGATAAAGGTCTTGATGTCCATCTAACACGCAATGGTTCTGCGGTTCTTTATGGATAGGCGCTCTCCTTTTTCCCCCCACCCATCTCTTCTCTCTCTCTCTCTCTCTCTCTCTCTCTCTCTCTCTCTCTCTCTCTCCCTAATACACATACATTAGTCTAACATTGTTTTTTCACTTCAAATCTTTCTATTCTTCATAGTTACTGAGTTCTCTCTAATCTCGTGTGTACGCCCTCTCTCTTTCTCACACACACATTCCCTCTCTCTCTCTCTCTCTCTCTCTCTCTCTCTCTCATTAATCTATAACTTTTTCCACCTCTCACTTCTCGTTTTATATCTACGAAGTTTCTCTTATATCGTGTACGCCCGCCCACCCCTCTCTCTCTCTCTCTCTCTTCTCTCTCTCTCTCTCTCTCTCTCTCCTGATTAAAGCCCAACAAGACACACACCCTCAAAAGGAGGTTTTTTTTTCGAGCATCTTGCCCAAGGCTTATCCTGATTTACTGCCCGGTTATTACGTAGACGGAGCTAATGATAAACCCCGCCAATTCACCGTACTGCCGACCCCATTATTGGCGTGGTTTTAATTTTCGCGCACGGTAATCGAAGGCAGCGATTAGATATAGCTAATTATAAAATTGGCAAATTCCCCATACTGCCAACGCCATAATTGGCGTAGATATAATTTTCGCGTGCAGCTGCCAACAGCAAATATCTTTTTTCAGCCGCGAACTCCCCATACTGTCAACCCCGTGATTGGCGTGGGTTTAATTTTCGCGTGCAGATGCCGACTATAAATTCTTGTTCGAATCGTGTTTTAAAGACCCAGGGACCCCTCTCTACTGTATGAGGAGGCAATCCGATTACATTCTTCAATTTACTTATTTATTATACAGTTGCATTTCTTTATTTACAAGTTCTCTCTTTGTCTCTTCCTCTAGTTGGATATAAAACTTTAACTGATTGTGGGTTCATATTTGAAAGCATGGAAATGTCCTGTGTAAAAGTAACGAAAATAATCACGAATTAAAAACCCAGCACAAAATTTCCTTGGTGGAGATGAACAAATTAACATGATATATATATATATATATATATATATATATATATATATATATATATTATATAATAATATATACATATATATATGTGTGTGTATATACATACATATATAGATATATATATATATAGATATATATAATATATATTGTAATTAACAGACTATATAAACACAACATCTAAAGATGCAAAATACACAATTACTATTACAACCAACTTACTAACTAACTACACTAACTACCGGAAACTTTACTAACTACACTATTAGTTATTACAGTTAATTAAACTGGAAGTAATTTCTTGCAGTCTTCTAACATTCTCACAGCGACAATAAGCAGCTTAAGAGTATATATTACCTGTGGCGTTCTCCAACCTCTATCCGTCTCCTAACGACGACAACAAAACCTGTGTCCATCGAACCACGAAGCCTCGACTGAGGTCCTCATGCACGAAACAGAACAACATGCTTGACCCTCGACCATAAACAGACGCCCTTCACTTTAGCTATATATATGCTTGATCCCTGACTGTTTACAGTCCAGTCGTTTGTGGAGCGGCCCGTGCAATTTCAACCCATTCGGCTTTATCCCGACCTGATCTCCCAGGGCATTGCAGGGCATTCCCGCAATCCCCCACAGCCCCCTCGCCACACAAGTCCTCTTCTTTCCATTCAAGGGGCCTCCATCACTCCCCAAATCGATCCATTTCACGAACGAGGACAACAAGCAAGCAAAGGCTCCATCCTCTCTCTAAGTCTCCGGTAAACGATCGCCTCGATCTTCGTCTTATCACGGCAGCGCCCAATAGTTCCTAATCACGGGTGGCGGGGCCGACTCTTAATGCCCCCGTCGGAGCAATTACAGGGTCTTTGCCAAATTAACGAGCAATTACAGACGCAGGGATGCGAGCGATTCACGGGAGTTTTTTTTGGGGGGGAGGAGCCCCGGACCCCTCCGGAACGCGCACTCCCGCACGCGAACATGAAAGATACCTTGTGAGGACTCCAAGTCTGGGAACTTACACGCATAAGCGTCTAGTGCATTTCTACTATGACTCCGAGAAAGGAGGAGGAGGAGGAGGAGGAGGAGGAGGAGGAGAGAGGAAAGCAATCAGGCATGCGAGCAAGCAAGGTAAAGCCGCATTAACTTAACGCAAAGTTCCGGCAACTTCCATATATGCGTTTCGTGCATTTTCTGTTATGGTCGGAAAAAGGAGAGGCTCAGGGAACGTAAATAAGAGAGGCAAAGCCGCTCTTTGCGGCCCGTGAACTGATTTGACACGCCTCTTTCATAAACATTTTCTTGTTTTTTAACCTTCGCAAAAGAGAGGAGGTGGGAGAGGGAGGAGGGAAACCGGGGGTGTGAGGGGGATTAATCAAGGGGAAGGGGAAAGAAACTGAACGACCGAAAAAAGAAGATGGCCATAGGCAAGGGTAAAAACAATTAAAAACTGGAGGGTAGTATACACACAAGTATGAAGGGATATAGATGAGGAAGAAATGCTTGTATTTATATATATGAAAGACCTGAAAAATAAACGTTCCACTTTAAAAACCAAACTGGTTTTTACACAAAGCTGCGGGACAGCGTGAACTCCTGGGGTTAGAAAACAACGAGGGCAATTAATTATTATTATTAGTTATTATTTGAAAGAAGAATTGGCAGCATCTTTCAACTAATACTTGCTTGAAAGAAGGAGGGCCTCCTTCCCAACATTATTATCATTATCATTATTATTAATATTGAAAGATATTACTGCATCTATCAATAATACGTGTTTGAAATACGATCTCCTTCCAACATTATTATTATCATTATTATTTTTATTATTGAAAGATATTGCTGCTATTCAATTTCAAAATACTTGCGTTGAAAGAGGGTCTCCCTTACCAACATTATTGATTCATTGATCATTATTATTATGACAAAGATATGGAGCTGCATCTTTCTAAAATAAATACTTCGCTTGAAAAGAGGGTCTCTTTTCCAACCATTATTAAATTTATTATTAATTATTATTATTATTATTATTATTATTCTTTATTATTCAGAAGATTGACCCATTTATTCATGTGTCAACAAGGACCCACCAGGGTCCAACCCTGACTTGGAAAGAAATTCAAATGGTGTGGCCAAAAGAAATAGTTGCCAGCTGGAATGGACAATGGACCAGAGGCAAAAAATAAAGAAAAACCACTACATCATTCGGAAATATAAAGAAAAAATTTTGGCGTTCAGATTCAAACCAGAAAACCTTACTCAGGAGGCAGACGCCACTGGCAACTAGTAAAAGCAAGAAGAACAAGGTAAAGGTAATTAAAAAGGGAAGTGCAGGGTTTGTAAGTTATGGAGGGAAAACCATCAAGGATTGACGGAGAGTTTCCCGAGGGAAAATGTCGTGGAGGAAGCTTTTAGGTGATTATAAATACGTCATTGTGGAAGGTTTTCCTTTTGAAAAAAAAAAAAAAACCCTTAAATAAAAAAAAAAAAAAAAAAAGCCCTTCGGCTTCACTCATAAATACCCGTCTAAAGGAAATGATAAAATTCTGTAATGGAACACAGAAAAAAAAAAATTATTTTGCGGCCGTGGAAAAAAAAAAAAAAAACAATACCAACATTGATAAGAAGGTTTTTTCAGTTCCTTGGGCCTATAAACAGAAAAACAAAGGTTGGCTATGTAAAGAAAAAAAAAAAATAAAAGTTATGACGGAAAAACATAATAGCCTTTGTCTCTCTCATTCTGGCTTATAAAGTTACTGGTCAGATCTACAACATTCTCTCTCTCTCTCTCTCTCTCATCTCCCTTCTCTTCCTCCCTCGCTCTCTCCCCTTCTTCTTCTTCGGCCTAACCAAGGTTTAACGTGGTTCAAATCCAACATCATTCAAAATTCTCTCTCTCTATTCTATTCTTCTCTCTCTCACAAGTTACTGGTCATATCTACAACATTCATTCATTCCTCTCTCTCTCTCTCTCTCTCTCAATCTGGCCTATCAAGCCACTGGTAAGATCTACAACATTCATTTATCTCTCTCTCTCTCTCTCTTCTTCTATCTCACAGCAAGCGAACTTTTGGCCTATCAAGTCACTGGTCAGATCTACAACTTTCATTATCTCTCTCCCCCCCCTCTCTCTCTCTCTCTCATTCTGGCCTATCAAGTCACTGGTCCAGATCCTACAACGCCCCCCATTCAATTTTTCTCTCTCTCTCTCTCTCTCTTCTCTCTCTCCGAGATCATCGGGCCGTTAAAGCTGTGTTTTAATGTGAGTGACTTCGACGGTGCGGACTTCCAGTTGCTATGGTTACTATCAATGTTACTCTCTCAAGGCAGATGCTAACACTGTAACACCCACCTAATGGTCTGGGCAACTACTACTACTGGTTATTTGTCGTTTCAGTTTTTTGTTGTTCTTCCGGCAGTTTTTGTTGTTCTTCGTGCGTGCCATCTATTCATGAGTTTGTGTTGCTTGTTGCATGAATTCATGTCTTTAACTGTGTTGGGCTTGTATTCATGTGTTTAACTGTGTTGCTTGTTACTGATTTAGTTTACTTTGCAGTCTGGCTGCTAGGTCAACTTCCGTAGCTTAAGTATACTATTGTTGTTGTGGTGACTTCATATAGCAATCCATTACATACATAACTACAAGGAAACATACAATAACATACATGAACCACCTATATACATAGGTAATATATAATATTTTAACATTTATTTATATAATTTGCTAGGGTTCTCAACTAATCAAACATGTTATTCTGGTTGAAGCTTTGGCGTCGAGAATTAAAATTGCAAAGTTTTTTAAGCTTCTTCCTTGTAAATTCTTTACCTTAGTTTTAATAATATATAATAAAATAATAATAATAATAAGGATAATAATAACAATTTTTGTGTTAGGGGCACAAAAGACCGCCTTCCTGATAGACAAAATGGTAATGAAGAACCAGTAGGAGAAGAAAAACCAACCTACGCATTGGCATGGAATAAGATATAAGAAAGCCTTCGACATTTGATACCACACGACATTAGCTATTAGAATTGCCTGAATTATTGGGGCAGAGGAAATACCATCAAGCTTCCTCAAAAATACCATGCGCACTGGAATCACAATACTTTACAACTCTGGAATTAAGACTTGCAGGTTAATTACAGGAGAGGGATCTGCCAGCGACTTCAACTGTCCCCTTTAAACTCTTTCGTAGTTAGCCCTTGATTTCCCATGACCAAAGTACTACAGAAATGGATTTGAGGGTTTTTACCAACTTCAGAAAAGAGGCAACAGCATCACCATCTGATGTTCATGGGGTACGACATTCAATACTGCGGTTAGAGCAATTCAGGAAATAGGGGAATACCCTAATCCAGACTGAAGTTTAATTGTTCCTTTTTTGGGACATCCAGATGGAGTTTCCGAATAGAAAATACGCCTTAGTCAACAATAACAAAAAAGTCAAAGTAAACGAGAACTGAAGGGATAAAGCTACCAGATGGACAACACCAACACATAGATTTAGACAGGATCAAATACCCTGGATAATGTCAGGAAGAGAATATAAACACCAAGAGAAATGAAAGGACACGATTTCAGAAAGAATTTTAAAATAATTTTGCAGAGACTCAAGCGATACCTCAAGTCAAAACTCAAACGCCGGAAATGTGATTTTAAAAGCCATTAAACACATGGCAGTGGCCAAGTAATCAATACAGCGGCAGGTAATAGTGGATTGGCCGAAGTCAAGAACTCCGCAAAAGCATTTAAGATTCAGAAAACCCAAGGAAACATTAAATGACAATACACAAAGCACTACACCCAGAGCAAATTACGGACAGACCGTTTTTAATACAAATACAACTAAAGTAAGGAAGGTGAGGGAACTAACTAAGTAATAGAGGACTGCGTCACCCAATCGAAAACAGAGCAACTGGGGCAATTCTGGAACCTGAAGACGAAGTGGGCTAAGAGGGCAATGGGAAGAAGGAACTTAATAAAAGTTAGACGAAGACCCAAAATAATACAGAGACAGGAGAAAGAACAAAAGAACAGAGGAACTTGGCACAACAAAACCAATGCCACGGACAATACATGAGACAGACTAAAAAGAACATAGGCCAGCAATTTGACAATTGGCAATGGCTTACAGAGGGGAGAGCTAAAAGGAAAACTTTTGGAAGGATGATAACAGCGGCACAGATCAGGCCCTAAGAACCAGATTTTATGTTCAAAGTTTTAGAAAATTAGACGAAATAACATTTCACTTCCCATACGTAGGGAAGTGGGCAATAACGAAAAGTGAAACCATAAACCACATTACAAGTGAATGCCGGCACTTGCACAGAACCTAGTACAAAAAGAGGCATGATTTCAGTACAAAAGCCTCCACTGGAGCCTGTGCAAGGAAACATCAGCTACCTTGCGTAATAAGTGGTACGAAGGAAGGGCACTAACCTGAGGTGATTTAGAAAACGATCAGGCCAAATATCCTCTGGGACTATAGGTATCAATGAACGGATAAGGGTGGACACGTGCAACCCAGACCAGAACGTTGACCGTTGAATTGCCAAGGTCAAGAAGGAAAGTATCACCTTCATTTCCATGGTCGCCATACCAAATGGGACACCAGGAAGTTGAACCAAGTAAGAGAGGGAAAAAATGGGATAAGTATCAAGAATCTGGACAATAGAAAAAGAAGGATATGGATAGCCAGTGGAAATTCGTACCCATAAATCATAGGACCAACTAGGACACTATCCCCAGGTTTTCCTTGAAAACAATCTAGAAAACCTGAGCCCTGAAGTTAGCTCCAGGACTCAATGAACCGAAGAAGTGTTGATCCTAGAAAACGGCACCCACCTAGTAGAAGAGCTGATGAACTCCTAGGAAGGCAGGATGCAAACCGGACCCCACACTAGAAATCCCGGCCCCATCCGAATTGGAGGGACTTGGTGGATAGAGCAAAAAAAAAAAAAAAAAAAAAAAAAAAAATAATAATATAATAAAATAATAATAATAACCTTTTCAAAAGGAAGGCTCAAGATGACAACTTTTTATATCTTGGGTCTTTATCTTTTATAATTAACGTCCCTTTATATCTTAATGGGCTAATGATACTTAAGGAGAGAGGGGAGAAGGGGGGAGAGACAGAGAGAGGAGAGGAGGAGAGAGAGAGAGAGAGAGGGGAGGGGAGGACAGAATCAATTGGGGCAATTACAAACTAAAATCCTTAGTTGGCAGGCCCCTCCACCCAAAGCGGACTTGACATTCCTTATAAGAAGCGTAATGGTCAAGAGGACGGACATCTTACGGAGTCCTATTGAAGAAGTCCCCACCAGGTCCCCCCCGGGAAGTCCTTTACCAAGGGTTCCTCCAAGGAAGCCATAGATAGACCTGGCGGTGGTATAAATTGTCCATGGCCGTCCACTTAATGGCCCCTATGGTGCCCCGATTGAGACAATTGTGCCATCATCAATAACGAAGAACAGGGCCAGGCCTCCGGGTCATTGTGGGGCATGGAAGGCGTTACAGGGCGGAGGGGGATGGGGAAGAGGGGGGAAGGGAGAGGGGCCCTTAGTTGGCTCAAATCCTAAGATACCCATCCCCCCCGGAGGGGATGTGGGAGGGGTTTGGCGAGGGATTGAGATTCTGGGATGCCTAGGTGGTCCCTTCGTGGCATGGGCGGTCTTTACGGGGCCATTGAGAGGAACGTCCCCTCCTCCCCCGGGGAGGGGGAGGGTCCCGGCTGTAAGAACGGCCTTAAGAACCACGAGAGAGAGAAAGAGGTTTTGGGGCTTTCCCTATACCAGACCCAGTTCAAGGGGGGGGGGGTGGGGTCACCAAGGGGGGGGGGGGGCGAAACCAGGCAACCGGGAGGAGGAGGAGGAGGAGGGTGGTCGGGGCAATCCCTAGAAGGTAATCGCAAAGGCGGGCGAACAGGGGGGGGGGGCGGGGGGGGGGAGGGGGGGGGGGGTTATTGGTAAGCTCCCTCTTATTGGAGTTACCGATACGGGGACGGGACCAAGGACACAGCAGCGTCTCCCAGCTTGTATCGGCCTTCTTAACTGGGATAAATTTTGAAAAAGGGCGGGAAAAGGGGGAAGAATGATGTGCTTATCAACACTCCCTTATTAATATCAAGCAATTCTTGTTACCCGTCCCCTCCTGAATCCTCCTCCCCAACTTCCTCCGCCCCTCCCCCCCCCCCCTTCCCCCTCCTACCGCCTCCTCCCCTACTCAACCCCCTCCTCCTCCCTCCCCTCCCGTTCTTTAGCGAAGCCCTCAGCACCAGTTAGCCAATTCATTATACAGTAATTTCTTTTGCTATCTCCCCCCCCCGAAAGCTTCAATGAATTGAATTGTGCCCCAAGGAAACGATGGTTTCATGTAATCTTCTTGGAAATTAAAATCGGTTGAAAGGTTTCTAAGTGAGGAGGCTAACAAAAATTGTATTACAACACACACACATATATAATAAAAAAAATTATAATTATATGGTTAATATATATAATATAATATTATATATATATATAGATATATAATATATATGATATATAATAATTACATATTAGACAGATAAATAAATATTATTATAGGAGATTATCGAGTATTCAATAATAAACATTAAAGAAAAAAAAGTTCTTGAGAGATTCAAGTTCGAGTTTGTACTACAGGAAAAAAAAAAAAGTTGGAAATAGAAGGAAATAGGATTTTCAAAAAGTGTACAGGGGGAAGTGACTGGTTTTAGGTTGCTAAAAGATGGTTTGGGGTGATGGTTGGTGGGTTGGTCATTTTAATGAAGTTGGACGATACAGAAGTGACATGGGAAGAGGAGAGGAAGACCTAGAAAGTGATGATTAAAGGCTCTGCTATAATCAAGAAGGCGTATACGGAATGACGCCACAGAAAGAGTGGTCAATGGTACTGTTTATGTCGAGGGGGGGGGGGGGGGGGGAGGGGGGGGGGGGGGGGAGTTCCTAGAACACTGCTGACGAGTGCGGGTCTAGGTAGGTGTTATGAAGCCTGGAATCCTTTGGATATTTTCCTGCACAGGGGCTTAGCAGAGGCCATAGCTACCGTACATGAATGTGGTCAGGGATATTCTCCTTAGAATTATTTATTAAAACAAATATAGATAGGATAATAATTTATATTATATTAGATATTTATATTATATATATATTTATTATTATATACATTATATAATAATCTATTTATTTATTATAATATTATTTAGATTATATATATATTATATATTATATATATATATTATAATATATAAAATATCATATTATATATATTATTATAATAATAGATTTTATTTTATTATAATATATAATATGTTAATTTTAGCATTAACCAATAAACCCGTATTAAGGTGCAATAGAAGCACTAATGCATGAAGTTTTTGCATGCAAATCAAAAGAATTTTAAGAGAATTAAAAGAAAAAAAAACCAATCTGGAATCAAACAATTGTCGACACTTGGAGTGCGAATTCCAAGATAAATTCTCTTTGTAAAAGCAGGCTTTGTCCATTCACTGTTCTGTTTTTGGAAATATTCCATACCTTTTTCCAATAACTGCAAAAGAAATAATCAGACCCCGTCGCATCCAGCCAGTTAAATCCAAGCGAGACTGTCAACCTTTGGACTCACCCATCACCACTAGCACCATCTTTCCCCTTCTTCACCTTCCCAACAAGGGGGGAGGGGGGATAGGGAAAGGTGATTTCAAAGAACAATTACCGACGTTGGCAGCCCTTGTCATCCCAGCCAGCAAATGGGGAGGGGGGGGGGAGGGGGGTTCTCGAAACTACCATCAGAACCTATTCCAAAACGAGGCACAAACACACACACACAACACACACACACACACACACCACCCCCAATAAAACGCTCCGTGACTCTCTTCTCTCCTCTCTTCTCTCTCCTATCGCTTCCTTCACTTCTTCTCCGCTTCTTCTTTTCTGCTCTCCCTCGCCTCTTCCTTCCTTCTTCCTTCTTCTTCCTTCGTTTCCTTCCTTCTTTCTACTTCTTCTTCTACTTCTGCTGCTCTCGTCTCTCTCTTCTCTCTTCCTCCTTCCTTCCTTCCTCTTCTTCCTGGTAGTGGTCCAAAACAACTATGAAATATATGGTAAAATGTGCAATAACTTAGAATGGATGATGAGGATGATTGCAGAGGATCTACATCCCAAAAAATAATGCAAAAACCTAAAAGGAAGGGAAAAAGGATGTAAGTTCGACAAAAAATGGTAAATATATGCACCCAGTAGCCATGAAAAATAATCAAAAAATAAAAATCAATCACGCAATTAAAAGCCAAAATAAAAAAGAAACAAATAAAGAGAGGGAAATGGAAGAATATCAGGTAAAAGAAAAAAGCAAGCCCATCAACCGAGATATGCAGAGGTGCCAGCAAAAAATTGTTTCAATGCAGCAGATCCAAGATTCTACTCAAGGAGATAATAAAACTGTTTTTATTATGCAAGGGGATATTGCAGATATGAGGAAAATTGCAGATTCAGACACCAAAATGAATAATTATGATGAAGGAAGAAAAAACAAATTATTGGATAAGGAAAATTGGATTTTTTTTTAATGTCAGAATTTCTGGAAATTGCTGGAAAAAAAAGAAAAACAAAATAACCAGAAACAGGAAAGAGGACATGGGAAAATCCTTATTATTACCAATAAATTAAATGAAGGAGAAAACACGCAAACCATCATAGTGATGAATGCGCAGGGTTTAGTTACAGAGTAACTCAAAAAGAAAAAATAGAGTACTTAGAAGAACTAACCCAAATTGAAAAGAAAATAGATATAATGAATATAAGTGAAACCTGGTATTCCCAAGAGACTGGGGAATGATGATCAAATAAAAGGGTTTCAAACTTATAGATCAGGATAGAAAAAATAGGAATCAAGGGGGAACCGCAATATATGGGAAAGACAAAAAAACAAGGAAAATATATGAGAAATATAGTAACTCAGAATGTGAACTAATAGCGGTAGAATTTGAATCTGAAAAATTAATGAACATAGTAATATATAGACCTCCTAATACTAAAGAGTTTGACTTAATAATAGAAAAATTGGATGATATATGTAGAAATCACAAGGACTGGACTATTCTCCTATCTGGAGACTTCAACTTTCCTTTCGTAGACTGGAAAGAACGAATAGGAGATTGTGGATGTACTTATACATATAAAAAAGAGAGTAATAGTAGTGCAGAAGATAAGAGGCAATTCGAAAAGCTATTAGATATGCTACTAGAATACAACATTCAAACAAATAAATCACCTGCCAACAAGAAAGGAAAATACTTTAGACCTAGTATTTGTGAACGAGATGAATATGTTAAAGAAATAATAGTTTATAATGCGAGTATTTCAGACCATAATGTCATAGAATTAACAGTCCATTCCAAAGCAAGTGAAAAACAGAGATAAGCAAGAAATGAAAAAGTGGGAAGGATATGGAAAAATACAACTTCTACAGTAAAAATATAAAATGGTCAGAAATAAATGAAGAATTAAACAAAGATTGGGATAATATTTTCGTAAGTGATGACATAAAGGTAAATACGGAGATATATATAAAATATTTAGAGAAAATAGTGGATAAATATATACGAAGAAGAAAAGTAAAACATCAGTCATGCATACCAAGAGACAGAAGGATCTTGTTCCAGAAAATCAGAAAGTGGAAAAAAGGTCTAGCAAAAAAAAAAAAATGCAGGGAAAGTTATAGAACTAAAAAGTAAGATAGAAAATGCAGAACAAAAGATTATACAATCAAAAGAAAATGAAAAACGGGACTTGGAAGAAAAAACCCTATTAAATATCAAGCAAAATCCCAAACTATTATACTCATATGCGAAGAAGATGAATAAAAGAAGAATAGAAATAGGCCCTCTAAGAATTGAAGGGAGATTAACGAATGAAAAAAAGGAAATTTGCAACATACTGGCAGAACGATATAAGAGAGAATTCACCCCTAGAATAGATAATGAAGATAATGATATAGAGGATAAGGATGAAAATAGTGAATATTTAGCTGACATAGATATTAATGAAGCTGATATTGTGCAGGCTATTAATGAAATTAAAAAATGGAGCTGCTGCAGGGCCTGATGGAATTCCTGCTATTTTAAAGAAGAAAGTAGTTCATTCTATCGCAAAGCCACTTGCAATATTATTAAGACAAAGTGTAGATACAGGCAAGATTTATGATGAGCACAAATTAGCATATATTACCCTACTTTCAAAAGTGGATCAAGACTAGAGGCAAGTAATTATAGGCCTGTGAGTCTAACATCACATATTATGAAAGTGTATGAAAGGGTAATGAAGAAAAAATATTATGAAACATTTAATAAAAAATAATTTGTTTAATAAAGGACAACATGGTTTCGTACCCGGAAAAAGTACACAAACCCAACTGTTAGTCACCGTGAGAACATATTCAAAAATATGAAAAGCGGAAATGAAACAGATGTGGTTTATTTAGACTTTGCAAAAGCTTTTGATAAAGTAGACCATAATATATTAGCGAAGAAAATTAGAAAACACAATATCGTGGATAAAGTAGGAAGATGGTTAAAAGAATTTTTACACAACAGAAAACAGATAGTTATTGCAAACGACGAGAAATCGGATGAAGCCAAGGTAATATCCGGGTGTGCCGCAAGGTACGGTGTAGCTGCAATACTGTTTGTTATTATGATGAAGACATAGACAATAAGTTAAGGATTCGGTAGTGAGTAGTTTCGCAGATGACACAAGAATAAGTAGAGAAAATTACTTGTGATGAAGATAGGAACGCTCTACAAAGAGACCTTAAAGTATATGATTGGGCAGAGGTAAATAGGATGGTATTTAACTCTGATAAATTTGAATCAATAAAATTATGGAGACAGAGAAAAGAAAGCTATATGCATATAAGGGACCTAATAATGAGACAATCAAATAAGGAAGCAGTTAAAGACCTTGGTGTGATGATGAATAGGAACATGTTATGCAATGATCAAATAGCAACTCTGTTGGCAAAATGTAAAGCAAAAATGGGAATGTTGTTACGGCACTTCAAAACAAGAAAAGCTGAACACATGATTATGCTTTATAAAACATATGTTCGTAGTCACTTGAATATTGCAACTATGATATGGTACCCACACTATCAAAAGGATATTGCACAAATAGAGAGTGTACAAAGGTCCTTTACAGCTAGAATAGAAGAAGTTAAAGACCTTGACTACTGGGAAAGACTACAATTCTTAAAATTATATAGTCTAGAAAGGAGAAGAGAACGCTACATGATAATTCAGGGGCATGGAAACAGATAGAAGGAATAGCAGAAAATATCATGGAACTAAAAATATCAGAAAGAGCAAGCAGAGGTAGATTAATAGTGTCCCAAAACTATACCAGGAAAAATAAGGAAAGCACACAGGACATTAATCCACTACGCACCAGCATCGATAATGCAGTCTATTCAATGCGTTGCCAGTCATCTGAGGAATATATCAGGAGTGAGCGTAGATGTGTTTAAGAATAAGCTCGACAAATATCTAAACTGCATCCCAGACCATCCAAGATTGGAAGATGCAAAATATACCGGAAGATGTACTAGCAACTCTCTGGTAGACATTAGAGGTGCCTCACACTGAGGGACCTGGGGCAACCCGAACAAGATGTAAGGTCTGTAAGGTAAGGTAAGGTCTCTCCTCTTCCTTCCTCTTCTTCTGGTTCTTCTTCCTCTTCTCTTCCTATTCTTCTCTTCCTCTCTCTCCTCTCTCTCTCTCTCTCTCTCTCCTCCCCACCTTCCTAACCCCCCCCCCAAACCCCCCCTTTGACGATTCTTGTCAAAGGACACTGAGAGCCTGGAAGCTCGCTTTGAAGTCTTAGGGCGATGAAGGAAGCTTTGGTGGTGTCGGTCAGTTGAGAAGGGGGAGGGGGGGGGGGGGAAGAAGAAGGGGAAGGAGGGAGGGAAGTATGGAAAGGGGGTGTGGAAAGTGACTAGGCCTTCCAGAAAGTGCTTTTCCAGGGAGGGAATAACCCAGAGAACAGCTTCCTGAAGAACGCAATCACCAAGCCGACTCAAAGACAAGCATCCTGGAAAGGAGCTCTCATGAGATTCTGAGAGAGAGAGAGAGAGAGAGAGAGAGAGAGAGAGAGAGAGAGAGAGAGAGAGAGAGAATAGGCCACAGTGACTTTGGACCTTCCATTCAGTTGTCTACACAGCGCAGAAGTTAATTACCTGGAGAACAACGCCCTTCAAACATCACAGGCTTACAGAACAACAACAACAACTGTTCTAGGTCAATATTAAATTGTTCTATTGGTCATCAGAGAGGCCGACTCTGTGTGTGTGTTGTGTGTGTGTGTGTGTGTGTGTTTGGTCTCCTTGACTGGTAAAAACACAAAGGAGGGCAAAGAGTCAGGCTGAATGTAGCAGGCAATAAGGAAAAACGAGAGAAGTTCTAAAAAGAATTTCACGTAAAATATAAAACAGCAGCTTCCATTAAACTTGTTTACAAAATCATCAAAATAAACGAGTATAATATAAAGCAGCGTTGATGATCTTTACGTTTTCTACTATAAGAACACGCACGTGAACAGACATTATCAATATATTGTTTATGAAAAAACCAAACTTACTTAATACTTTCAATATCTGTCTATCTAGTGATAAATACCTTGTCAAACTTCAAACTTCACTCTGACTTTTTTTGCTTTTCACAATGTTCATATCAGCGTGTGTGTGTGTGTGTGTGTGTGTGTGTGTCTCTCTCTCTCTCTCTCTCTCTCTCTCTCTCTCTCTCTTTCTTCTTTTTCTTCTTCTATCTCTTCCTCTGCTCTCTCTTTCTTCTTCTTTTTCTTCTTCACTCTCTATCTCTTCCTCTTCCTCAGTGCTCTCTCTCTCTCTATCTATCTCTTCTTTTTTCTTTTTGTTCTTCTTCTTCTTCTCTCTCTCTGGTAGACATTAGAGGTGTCTCACACTGAGGGACCTGGGGCAACCCGAACGAGCTGTAAGGTATCTCTCTCTCTCTCTCTCTCTCTCTCTCGCTCTGGGACACAATTGAGTCAGAATGGGGTGGGGTGGGGTGGGGTGGGGTGGGGGGGGGGGGGCGTAGGAGGCCGATTTATATCAACTATAACGGCCATCAATAACTGGTATTTCTCATCCGGTGAGATGTGAACAGTTCCCTCTTAATTGCCAGTAAATTCAAGCCGGTGAATTCAAGAAAGATGCCAATATAAAAGAGAAGAGTTCTATACAGATTTCATCTAACGACGAGAGGGTTCAGGAAGTTTCATCAACAATAAAGACATTTATCAATACTCATAAATTTAATGGGGGTCAAATCCAAAAGTCTGCTTATTCAAAATCTGTATTTCACAGAACGAAATGACAACCTCTTCTGCTTACATTCAGTTAAGTAAAAAAAAAAAAAAAAAAAAAAAAAAAAAAAAAAAAAAAAAAAAAAAAAAAAAAAAAATTAAGATTCATAAATTCAATGAGGTCAGATCCAAAAGTCTGTGAATTCAAAATCTGTAATTCACGGAACGAAATGACAACTTCTTCTGCTTAAATTCAGTAAGTCGAATTCAAACATTGGAGGGAAAAAAAGTCATAAATTTAATAGGGGTCAAACCCAAAAGTCGACGAATTCAAAATCTATCTTCACAGAACGAAATGACAACCTCTTCTGCTTAAATTCAGTAGTTCGAATTCAAACATTGGAAATATTGAGAAAAAAAAATTAGAAGTTAAAACTCCACCACTCTCGTTTTATCAACTTTATCTCTACGTCTGCCTCCCCATTTTTGTTCACTATCTTCCTTACATTCCTCCTCCTATCGCACGAATGTCGTACCTGTTCAGTCGACTGATGTGGATCGCCGCCATCACGGAGAGAGAGAGAGAGAGAGAGAGAGAGAGAGAGAGAATATCTATATGCCATATTGGGGCATTCTCTACGAAATCCTCATCAGAATAGCCAGCATCCAGGCCCCTTCTCTCTCTCTCTCTCTCTCTCTCTCTCTCTCTCTCTCTCTCTCTCTCTCTCTCTCTAGAAAACTAAGGGGTTGTAATCTCTCATCATATTCTCGCATTCATTACTAATAGGCTTTCGGTGATTGGATAAGAGACGTAATAAAATAAAAAAAAATGGGGGGTAAGGGAAAGAGGGGGAGGGGATGAGGGTGTGGGGGGGGAGGGGGGGGAGAGCTTACACTTCCCTTATTTACACATTCGATTCTGTAATAAGATTTGAGGCTTCAGCCGTTTTATGATCTGCTTCATTGTTTTCCCTTAGGGGGAATATATAATGGCTCTCTCGGGTCTCCAAAATGATACAGTGAATCCAGCTCAAAGAGAGAGAGAGAGAGAGAGAGAGAGAGAGAGAGAGAGAGAGAATTTCATATTTTTCCACAGGGTAGTCGTTACAATTTACTATTATTATTATTTTTTTTTTTTGCTCTATCACAGTCCTCCAATTCGACTGGGTGGTATTATTATTATTATTATTATTATTATTATTATTATTATTATTATTATTATTATTAGCTTACACTCGTACAGGGCCAGCAAGATGGAACCGTCAAGTTATTATTTTAAATTCATGAAATTTAGGCTGTCAAGTCAAGCACTGGGTTACTTTCGGCCATAAAGCTAGCCTTAGAAATATGAGACATCCATATGAGAGAGAGAGAGAGAGAGAGAGAGAGAGAGAGAGAGAGAGAGAGAGAGAGAGAGAGAGAGAGAGAGAGAGAGAGAGAGCATAGATAATTCAAGAAGAATATAAATGAAAAGAAAGATATATGTATATAAACATTGACTTTCCCTCAAAACGCTTGAGGCAAGAGGCCCACTATAGGCTGAACTTGCAACTAAGTAATCCAGCCTTTACAATCTACTCCTGTTTAAAACTCTGGATCCTTATTACGACTTGAACTGGGCTTCTCAGACCTCAATAAGGACGACTGCATATTTCATTCTAGCCCCGAGAGCTGGGGGATTTCCTAAATGATTTCTGTCCCACATATTCCTATTATTCCCGAACGTAGTAATTCCTAATTTTTACAGTTTCTTAATTAACAAATATCTCTTCCTGTAGAAGACGTGATCTTCATATGAACAAACTTGAAAGATCTCTACTGAAGGATATTTTGAACAAACTTGAAAGATCTCTACTCAAGGATATTTTGAACAAACTTGAAAGATCTCTACTCAAGGATATTTTGAACAAACTTGAAAGATCTCTACTCAAGGATATTTTGTGGCAAGTTTGGTCGAAATTGATCCAGGAGTCCCAAAGAGGTCGAAAGTGTGACAAGTTTATCCCAGTGAGTGTCATGCATACAGATCCATATAAACTTTTATTAGCAGAAAAGCCCCAAAGTTAGGCTTCTAGCTCGGCCGAAAACTGAATATTCGCCAAAAGCAAACGCCTTTGGAAGAAAATACACCTTCCTTCATTTCATAACAAAAAATATATATATATATAAATATATATATATATATATATATATTTATATTATATAATTATATAATATTATATATATATATATATATATATATATATATATATATATAATATAATATATATTATATATATATATATATTATATATATATATTATATAATATATATATATATATATATATATATAATATATATAGA
>NC_087219.1:15816997-15826997 GCF_015104395.2 Macrobrachium nipponense
TTTGTTGGCGATCAGTGTTGTTGTCTTGTTTATTGTTTAAAGCTTCTCCGCAGCGTCCCATCTCGAGCGTGGCCAAATATTTGTCCTCGACATGGGACCTCGAAGACGGATGGATTCTGATAATCAAGACTCTCCGCGGGAGGTCTTCGGTACTCCGAGAGGGCCGGGTTGGAAGAAGGGGTTTGAGGTGGGAGGAGGAAGAGGGTAGGAACTTTGGTGGGGCCGGGGAGAGGGAGAGAAGTGATCGAGAAGGGTAGAAGAAATTAGTGGTGTAGGAGATTGAGATGATGAGATGAGGAGAGTTGGAGAGGAAAACGATAAAGAAGTATAGAAAAATGGCAAGGATGTTGGGATGGAGGAAATGGAATGAAGGAAGAAAGAGGGGGGAATGGAATGAAGGAGAAACAGAGAGGGTAGGAGCTGAAGGAGGAGGAAATAGATGGAAAGGGGAGAGATGGAGGAAGACGAAGAAACAAAGTTGGAGAGTGTAATATAGTGATTGAGATTGATGATTGGCAGGATTGGAAAACATGGATGAATCACAACATGAGATGGGATGAGATGGAAGAGTAAGAGGAATAGAAGAGACGAAGATAGAAATAGAGAGAATTGGAGAGGGGAGATGCAAGGACGTGAAGAGAAGTGATTGAGGGACGAGATAGAGGGAGGAAGGGTGTGATGAAAGTATCAGAATGAATGGAATGGGATGAGGGTGAATAATATAATTGTTAGGAACAATCGTTTTACCAATTGTTCCCTTGGTGGATTGTTGCCTTTCCTTTTTTTTTGTTTTTAATTGCTGGCGAGTTGACGTCTGGCGGATGGCGTCAAACTTCGTCAGTCAGGTTCTGGAGGGCAGAAACAACCATCAGTCAGTCCAGTCTGAGGCAGTCAGGTATAATATCTGTGGACCAGCATGAGGCAGCGTCAGGTACTGTACCTGGTTTATTTGGTTGAAGTCGTCGTTTGGAGTATAGACTTCGAGTTTGGAGGTCGAGGCAGTCAGCTTTTTTATCGTGTTTTTCGTCGTCGAGAGGACGATGTGTCGAGAGCGTCCTCACTGAGAAGCAAAACAATGGCGTGTTTTCGTCGTCAAGAGGACGACGTGTCGAGGTGCGGACCCTCCCTGGGCAGGCAGCAGTGACGTGGTATCGTCAAGTGGGTCGAGGAGGACTTCCATACTGCCATCTGAGACGATGGTTGTTGTATCCAAACTCTGTCTTGATCGTCAGCATTCGAGGAGGATGTTCATATTGTCTCCAAGGACGAGATGGTTGTCGTATCGGCTCTATCTTGTCGTCCGGCATTGACGTTGTCCTTCATTGTTTGAGGAAGTGTCCCCGTTTTTTGCTCTTAGTATCATTATGCTGCTTCAGTGTCCAATTTTAGTTATGTACGCTGCCTACTTCTATTTATTATATTTAGATTTGTTTATTGCCCTTATACAGCCTATTTGTGATTATTCTTTTTATTATTTAGATTGTGATTTTTCATGGCTTTGTTATTGAAGGGTGGATTTTATTGTTTCTTAGACTGGTTTTAAAATATTAATTATTATTGTTAGTTTGTAATTTTTTTTGCGTTTTTGCCACCCAGAACCTTGATCTCTGTACATAATGTATTTAACTCTTGTAAATAATTAATTTTAAGGTAACTTTTTGATTTTTGTTATGCTCCTCCCTCCTTTGTTTGTCACCTGTCATCAGTCATTACAGCCCAATTTGCTTATTATTTTTAAAGAACTGTCGATCTCGAGAGTCGAGATCGTAATATTGGCGACCTAGGCCGGGTTGGTTCTGTTTTCTGTTTTGGGCTGACTTGGGGGTGTGGCAGCATCGGGGAAGAGGATTTTGTTTGTAAAAAAAAAAAAATTAATAATAATCATTTTTTTTTTCTGTTAGTGGGGGGAGGTGTTAGGAACAATCGTTTACCAATTGTTCCCTTGGGGTTGGATTGTTGCCTCCTTTGTTTTTTTGTTTTTTAATTGCTGGCGAGTTGACGTCTGGCGGATGGCGTCAAACTTCGTCAGTCGGTTCTGGAGGGTAGAAACAAACCATCAGTCATCCGTCCAGTCTGAGGCAGTCAGGTATAATTTATCTGTGGACCAGCATGAGGGCAGCGTCAGGTACTGGATACCTGGTTATTTGTTGTTGAAGTCGTCGTTTGGAGTATAACTTCGAGTGGAGGTCGGCAGTCAGCATTATCGTGTTTTCGTCGTCGAGAGGACGACGTGTCGAGAGCGTCCTCAACTGAGAAGCAACAATGGCGTGTTTTCGTCGTCAAGAGGACGACGTGTCGAGGTGCGACCTCACTGGGCAGCAGCAGTGACGTGGTATCGTCAAGTGGTCGAGGAGGACTTCCATACTGCATCTGAGGACGAGATGGTTTGTTTGTAATCAACTCTGTCTTGATCGTCCAGCATTCGAGGAGGATGTTCATATTGTCTCCAAGGACCGAGGATGGTTGTCGTATCGCTCTATCTTGATCGTTCCGGCATTGGAACTGTTGTCTTCATTGTTTGAGGAGTGTCCCCCGTTTTGCTCTTAGTATCATTATGCTGCTTCAGTGTCAATTTTAGTTATGGTATTACGCTGCCTACTTCTATTTATTATATTTTAGATTGTTATTTGCCTATACAGCCTATTTTGTGATTATTCTTTTTATTATTTAGATTGTGATTTTTCATGGCTTTGTTATTGAGGGTGGATTTTATTGTTTCTTAGACTGGTTTTTAAATATTAATTATTATGTTATTTGTAATTTTTTTACGTTTTTTGCCACCCAGAACCTTGACTCGTGTACATAATGTATTTAACTCTTGTAAATAAAAATTAATTAATTTTTAAGGTAACTTTTTGATTTTTGTTTATCTCCTCCCTCCTTTGTTGTCACCTGTCATCAGTCATGTACAGCCCAATTGCTTATTATTTTAAAACCTGTCGATCTCGAGAGGGTCGAGATCGTATATTGGCGACCTTAGGCCAGGGGTGGTTCTGTTTTGGCTGACGGGGGGTGGCAGCATCGGGGGAAGAGGAGGTTTTGTTTGTAAAACAAAAATTAATAATAATTTTTTTTTTTTCTGTTAGTGGGGAGGGTGTTTAGGAAACAATCTGTTTACCAATTGTTCCCTCCTTGGTGGATTGTTGCCTCCTTTTGTTTTTGTTTTTGTTTTTTAATTGCTGGCGAGTTGACGTCTGGGGCAGGATGGCTCAAACTCGTCAGTCAGGTTTTCTGAGGGTAGAAAAACAACCAAGTCGTCAGTCAGTCTGAGGCAGTCAGGTATATTATCTGTGGACCAGCATGAGGCCAGCCTCAGGTACTGGATACCTGGTTATTTGTTGAAGTCGTCGTTTTGGATATAACTTCGAGTTGGAGGGTCGGCAGTCAGCATTATCGTGTTTTCGTCGTCGAGAGGACGACGTGTCGGAGCGTCTCACTGAGAAGCAACAATGGCGTGTTTTTCGTCGTCAAGAGACGACCCGTGTCGAGTGCGACCTCACTGGGCAGCAGCAGCATGACGTGGTATCGTCAAGTGGTCGAGGAGGACTTCCATACTGCATCTGAGGACGAGATGGTTGTGTGTAATCACTCTGTTTGATCGTCCAGCATTCGAGGAGGATGTTCATATTGTCTCCAAGGACGAGATGGTTGTCCGTATCGGCTCTATCTTGATCGTCCGGCATTGGACTGTTTTGTCTTCATTGTTTGAGGAAGTGTCCCGTTTTGCTCTTAGTATCATTATGCTGCTTCAGTGTCAATTTTAGTTATGTATTACGCTGCCTACTTCTATTTATTATATTTATTATTGTTATGCCCTTATACAGCCTATTTTGTGATTACTTTCTTTTTATTATTTTTAGATTGTGATTTTTTCATGGCTTTGTTATTGAAGGTTGGTTTTATTGTTCTTAGACTGGTTTTTTTAATATTAATTATTCTTGTTAGTTTGTAATTTTTTTGCGTTTTTGCCACCCAGAACCTTGACTCGCTGTACATAATATGTTTAAACTCTTGTAAATAAATTAATTTTAAGGTAACTTTTTTTTATTTTGTTTATGCTCCTCCCTCCTTTGTTTGTCACTTGTCTATCAGTCCATTACAGCCCAATTGCTTATTATTTTTAAGAACCTGTCGATCTCGAGAGTCGAGATCGTAATAAGAATGAAAGGGCAGGTGCGAAAAGGTTTAGTGAGAGACAAAATGAGGGGAATGACGAGAGTTATTGGAATGAACGAACGACGAGGAAAATGTCAGAAGGAAGTAGTGGGGATTGAGAATGAATGGGGCTCTAAATAATGAGAAAAACAAAAATGGGGATTGTATATAAAATTTAAAATTAAAATAGGGAATATGGAGAGGGTAAAAAGGGGATTGTATATTTAAATTAAAGTAAATAGGGAATTGTAAATACTATGGCAAATTACCTCATTTTTAAAAAGTTTGCAAAGCTTGCAGGTTTTATTTTCGCATTGTCTTCAGGTAATCATATATTTTTTACCCTTTGTACGGATGTACTTTTTAGATAAAAGTTTTATGCATTTGACATTATTCCCACGATTTGCATATTTAAACTGGTAGTTTTAATTGAATATTTTTTTTATATACTCTTGAATAATTATTCATCTATTAGTTGTCAGTTGTGTATTGAAAGTACATATTCTAAGACCCCAAACAATAATAATATCATTATTTTAATTTTTTTTTAAATTAAAAGTAGATTTAATTTCAGAATTCCACCAATGATTGCCTAAAGTAATGCCCCTGTAGTACCCGCGGATTTGTTTAATTTATTTATTTATTTTTTTAATTTGACATGTGCCCATGAGACTGCCTCTACCCCATGCCCATGACTCTGGACCTAGTACCCAGACCGCAACAAACCCCCCCCCCCCCCCCCCCCCACCCCCCCCCCTCCCCCCCAATCCCCAGGACTTCATACTGTGTTCATACATGCATGTTTTCGAGTTTTTTTTTTCATGTTGAATGTTTCCCGTGGGGACGACTACTCTCATAGACTGAAGGCTCTGTACCCAGGACACTCCCCCTCCCCACCCCCCAACTCCTATTAAATCAGGACACCCCTAACCCCTTGACCTACCCCCCCCCAGCTCCTATTGAACCAAAGACCCCCCTCCCCCCCCCTCCAGCTCCCAACTGAAAGTGGTTGCCATGGAGAACGGGCCCCAGCCTGGAGACCAACACCGTCCATAGAGAATAAACTTGTCCACCTCCTGGGACAATTAGCCATAAACAAACACAAGCACATAAACACGGGTTACCTCGCATGAGAGCTACGACGAAAACACGAGTCCGGGAACACTCGTACACTGGAAGAAGGGGAGTCGTCGTGTCCGTGTTGGAGGCAGGACACAAACACCTCATTATAATTTATGATTCGCTGGATCGGCCGTGACAGGGATTTTTAGTCGGAGGGGTCCCGACATTCGTTTCTTTTGATTGACCTCTTTTTTCTTTCTTTTTTTTTTTTTTTTTTTTTTTTTTTTGCTATTTTTCAAAAAGTTTCGTTTTCGTCATTGCTCGAAATTTTTTTTTTTTTCACCTGTGTTTTATAGTTTTGCTTTATATAGCCTTTATTTATTACTTTATATTTTATTTTTGAGTTTAAAGTCCTGATATTCATTTTGCTCTCTCTCTCTCTCTCTCTCTCTCCCTCTCTCCTCTCTCTCTCTCTCTCTCTCTCTCTCTCTAAGAAAATCATCATTATTTTTGTCAGTGCTTACGTTGGCGAATGTATTTGGTTGTGTTTTGTAATAATAGTGTAAATGATAATAAATGATAATAACCAATAAAGTAAGAATTTGCCTAAATATCCGTGAGTGCCTTACAAGGAAATAATAATAATAATAAATTATTATTATTAGTATTATTATTATTTGTTAATATCCATAAATACAGGCAGTTATACGTAAGCGTTACAGAATGTTTTCGTTGAGGTGATAATAATAATACGCCCGCACGCCCGCTTTCCACCCACAGCGGCTGGCCGTTCGGGCTGTTCAGGGTCTTCCTCATTCACCCCCCCCCCCCCCCCCCACCCCCCCCCCCCCCTCCTCAAAGACCAATTATAGTTTGTCCGGTCTCATCCCTGAGACCAATTAGGTCTCTCCCTGACCGAGGGAGA
This sequence comes from Macrobrachium nipponense, assembly GCF_015104395.2. Taxonomy (NCBI): domain Eukaryota; kingdom Metazoa; phylum Arthropoda; class Malacostraca; order Decapoda; family Palaemonidae; genus Macrobrachium; species Macrobrachium nipponense. The sequence continues at coordinate 15,823,140 of NC_087219.1, forward strand.
GTGATGAAGTCCACTATCACTATGTAGAGTTGCTTAGGAGACCTCTTGTGTGCGTATATGTGTCTGTTTATTATATTGACCAGTGGGAGTTGATTCTCTCTCTCTCTCTCTCTCTCTCTCTCTCTCTCTCTCTCTCTCTCTCTCAAGAGATATAGAGAAGAATCGTAAAGGCATTATATACGTTTATGTTTTCCATATAGGACTCGTCTTATGACATTTATAAGAATGAAAATAAAACGAAATGAAAGTAGAAAAAAAATCGAACAAGAGGACCGTAAAAAAAAAAAATATATCTTCATTCCCTAACAGTAGCTAAAGCAGGGACACTCTCTCTCTCTCTCTCTCTCTCTCTCTCTTTCTCTCTCTCTCTCTCTCGTGTGCTTGCGCGAAACATCAGCGGAAGTGCAACTCGATTTGAGGCCCTCTCTTTTTATCACCGCTCATATATTTCGCCGAAATTTGGCGCGTCGGCCGAATATTTTTTTTGGGGGGGTGGGGGAGGGGGGGTTGTGTCGGGGGAGGGGTGGATGGGTGGGTGGGTGGGGACGCTCGGGGAGGGAACGAGAGGGGATTTTAGGTAGTCGGGAAGTTTAGTTCGGAGTTACTACATCTGTTCCTGCGTAGCTTCGGGCGGATTGAAAATTCGGAATGGGAACCGATTTGGAATCCGTTCATTTGGGGGGAAAAGAAACTAGGTAGAAAATAAAGAAATAAAAAATATGCATTGTTATGTTTTGCCTTTACCCCAGTTTTGTGTCCATTACAGAAAACGGTTATTATTGTTATTATTATTATTATTATTATTATTATTATTATTATTATTGTCTTCAGCGACTGTTATTATTTTTTTTCTTATTCTTTTCATCCTTTTTATTCGCTGTGTTCTATTCTTCATCCTCCTCCTCTTCCGCTTCTGTCTTCCTCAGTAGGGGTGTAGTGCCGTCAGTGCACCTCATGCGGTGCACTGTGGGCATTACTCATGATTCTCTGCAGCGTCCGTTCGGCCCCTAGCTCCAACCCCTTTCATTCCTTTAACTGTATCTTTTCCATTCATATTCTCTTTCTTCCATCTTGCTATCCACCTTCTGCTAACGATTGTTTCATAGTGCAACTGCTTTGAGGTTTTCCTCCTGTTACGCCTTTCAAGCCTTCTTGCTGTCAAATTCGTTTTTCAGCGAAGGATGACCTCCTAGGTCCCAGCGCATGGCCTTCGGCTTAAATTCTATATCTCTCTCTCTCTCTCTCTCTCTCCTCCACAAATTAGGAAATGAAATAGGAAATGAATCTTTGCTCATGAATGCAAAAGTTCAATGCATTCTCCACCTCCCCCCCCTCCCCCCCCCCCACCACCAACCCGTAGGTACTCACTCACAATGCAATCTTAATCCAATCCTATACACCCACACGAAGCCAAGTCAGTCTGAAGCAACTTTCTCACCAGTCACCCACTACTTGGCCACGCCCACACTCATAACACGCCCACAGTACTCACCCCAACATTCCTTCATAACCTACACACACACACACACACATCAATCTTACTCGGAGAAACTATTCCATGTATCTCTTTCTTCGAATATTTTTCCCTGTCAAAAGTTTGCGTAACAAATAAATAAATAGGAATATTCTTCTGATATATTTACACGCAAGCAAAGGTGATCTATTTCCCTACGGGGTTCACCGCGCAAAGGAAGCAGAAAAAAAAACATTTTTTTTTGTTTTTTTTTTTCTTTTTGGTGGGCCGCCGCGTTCAGTTTCGTGTGAGAAGAAAAACCGTTTTTGGCTCGGCCGCGTTCCGTAGGGGGAGCGAGCCTTTCCCATTATGAATATGCATCAGGGCATTATCATCTGGCATATTCCCTCGTGAAATTTAACTCCCGACAAAGTTTTGTTTGCCGTCTTTGGAAGATTTCGAAAGCAACTCTTCGAGATTAAATGGGAGAGCCTATACACACACACAGACACCTATATATATATATATATATATATATATATATAATATATATATATATATATATATATATATATATATACGTACATACATATATATATATATATATATAATATATATATATATACGTACATACATATATATATATATATATATATATATCTATAATATATATACACACACATATAGTATATATATATATATATATATATATATATATATATATACATATATATATATATATATATATATATATATATATATATGTAAGCTCCAAGCTTTTCAGCTATTGTGAAGATGACCATTAAAATGCCCTTAACAAAAGCGTTCAAAAAACAGTACTATTTCGTTTCTTTAGCCCGTGGATATGAAACAGAGAGAGAGAGAGAGAGAGAGAGAGAGAGAGAATTTTTATTGCCATCTCCAACGCCACCCAAACAATAAAATAAGGAAAGCAAACCATTCTCTCTCTCTCTCTCTCTCTCTCGTCCATAGAATAACTTGAGCATCTTCCCGAGTCTTTGTTTTCCCCTTAGTGTCGCTTTTCGGTGTTAAAGGTGCCCTAGGTACCCTTAAGAGAGAGAGAGAGAGAGAGAGAGAGAGAGAGAGAGAGAGGAGAGTTTCAGTTTGTTCTAAATTACTTTATTTTTCTAGGAATCGTCTGTGTATATACACACACACGTATATATAATGTGTGTTTGTGTATGGAGAGAGAGAGAGAGAGAGAGAGAGAGAGAGAGAGAGAGAGAGAGAGAGAGAGGAAGTGCTCCCAACCATATATTAAGGTGTGCAAGTTTTAATGTTGAGATTGATATAAAAAGTTCGTTTTTGTTTGGGATAAACAATAACTCTCTCTCTCTCTCTCTCTCTCTCTCTCTCTCTCTCTCTCTCTCTAACTCAGGCTTCGAAGCTTCGACAATGGATTGAACTAAAGACCTTCATTAATTTTCGCGAGCAACGGGCATGTTTTCTCATGGCTTATGTCGTCGCCGAACGCTTTTATACCTCATCCGTTCTTTAGGTTGAATTAATTTATCGCCTTCTTACATTATTGCAATGCTTGTTTGATATAAATATGGTATAATATAAATGTATAGTATAATATAAATATATAGTAAATATAACATATTCCCTAAGATTTTCGAACCCTCACAAATAGTGACATTTTATTATATTTCAAAACTTTTGCAAATAATTTTTTTAAAATTAAAAATTTGTTGTAGCCAGTTTTAAGAATCCTCTTGTTAAAATTTATTAGAGAGAATATTATAATTTTTTTATTTTGTCTTATATTGTCGGTAAAAACGATAAAATTTTAATTTTGGAATATTCAGAAATACCGATAAAATTTAAAGTTTACCAGTAATACTGATACGATTTTAATTTTACTAGTAATACAGATAAAATTGTAATAAATCTTATCAGTAATACCGATAAAATTTAAAGTTTATCAGTAATACTGATAACATTTTAATTTTGTCATTAATACTGATAAAATTTTCATATCATTCATACTGATAAAATTGCTATTTTATAAGTAATACCGATAAAATTTTAAATGTTATCGGTTATGCTAAACAGCTATTTGGGATTGAAAATTGTAATATTACCGTCACTTCAGACTTGATTACTAAAGCTTTTAAGATGTGAATTAAGTAAAAAGATAGATTACGAAGTCAATGAGATTATCATGATTAGCAAATTGTTTAAAAAAAATGCCAATGACTGACGAAGCTGAAAATTTGACATCACAGTCAGGAAAAAACTCATCACTGACAGTTGAAACATTTTCAAAAAAGAAAAATTAATTATCAGAGAAACTACAAATCTGAAGTTAAAACTTTTTTTATCAGGTTTGAAAATTTCCATCGCTGACTGAAAATAGATAAATAAATAAATAAATAAAT
>NC_087219.1:15831997-15835113 GCF_015104395.2 Macrobrachium nipponense
CCTGCCTTTGTCAGTATTGTTCTTTGTCAAAGCCTTTTGGCCTTTGTACAAAGGAGCCCTTTTGTCGGGTCCCGACTTGAAGGTGTCGAGCTGAATTGTCTTTCTCTCAAAGGGTAGTGTCTTCTTAAAAAGCCATTTGTTGAGAGAGAGAGAGAGAGAGAGAGAGAGAGAGAGAGAGAGAGAGAGAGAGAGAGGCTACAGTAAAAGCTCTTCTCCCAAGTCTTAGTATAGGATCGGTACCCCCGTCATGCTTTTCTTTCACAGAATTCATAAACCACTGCAGTCGACTAACTCCCAAGTACTTAATTAGGTGGAACGTAAAAAGAAAAAAAAAAAAAAAAAAAAAAAGCATGGATAGAGCTTTCCGGATCGCATGGGATCGGTCTCGGTTTCTCTTGGTGTCTAAGTGAGTGTCCTAACCATTGGAGGGAACAATTTAGCGGTAGTCATGCTCTTACGTTCCCCTTTATCATAGAGAGAGAGAGAGAGAGAGAGAGAGAGAGAGAGAGAGAGAGAGAGATAAGCCGGCTTGAAATCTTTCTCCTCAATACTTCGGGTCTCACACTATAGGTCTTTATCGACAGCGCAAAGCCAAACATGGATATTAGAAAAACAAAATAAAAATGAAAGAAAGCATGGTAAACATGTTTGTTTTGTTCCTCAAAGTTGTAAACAGGGGATTTTACATTTTGCCGGCGCTGAGAGAGAGAGAGAGAGAGAGAGAGAGAGAGAGAGAGAGAGAGAGAGAGCCCCTTTTAAAATACGAGAACGCCGAAGTATTTTATCTTGAATGACGTAGTTGATATTCGCTAACCCTTCTCTCTCTCTCTCTCTCTCTCTCTCTCTCTCTCTCTCTCTCTCTCTCTCTCTCTCTCTCTCTCTCTCATATTTTGATAATTAGAAAAGCTGCAGTGCATATTGATAGTTAAACCAGGTCTTCTGTTACAAGCTATGGAACTCTTTATCTGCTTCTGTTTTTCCTTATTTGTAATCTTCGCTACCTTCGAGTTATTTAGCCCCCGTCCTTTTTCCGTCCTTTTTAGCCTTCCTTGAGCATGGGCTACGTAAGGGTATTTTGATTGTTTAGTTGGCACGTACGCTAAGATCGAGAAACCATAAGATTAACACCACTCAGTGGTTGGAGCAGAGTCCGTAGGTCCATACCAGGCCTTATCTGTACTTTCGTACTTATGGGCAAAGAGACGTGCTGGCAAAGCCATCTTATTTTAAACTGATACCGTTTTGGAGTCATTTCTTCCATTGGATCAGCATCATCAGCGTCGTAACCCTGGAACATACGTCGTAAACCAGGAAATAATTTCTGTTTGATAAGCGTCGTAACATCCGGAACCGTTGTAAACCGGGGACTCTTGTAATTCCATGTTATGTTTTTTTTTCTTGGAAAATTAAAGAAAAATATTGGACAATAATGTTGACTACACTACGGATGGTTATTGTTGTTGAGTGGGAAGGTGGGAAGCGTCCTGGGGGCGAAGCGCCCTGCTAGATATTTGGGGGTATAACATCATCTCTTAATTGCACTCCCAATATATTATTGGTTACAATACTACTCATTTATAACTGCGAATAACTTTTGTAATGAGCTATATGTAAAGGAATACAGAAAACTGTTTTACGAAAAACAGACTTTTTAAACAAAATTCAAAGCTTTGAAAAATACTGCGCCAACTCAAAGTGCTTAAATGGAAATTTCCAGAAAAATAAAACACAAAAAAACGGGCATTAAATGGAAATGTTTTCCATTGAGAATAAAACGCACAAATTATACGGGAGTTTGAGATAATGTACTCTGAAAGTATGGAATTAAAGGACAATATTTACGCTGAAGGTAACTCCAAAAAAGGAAAATGCTTTTAGAAATGCCAGATAAGCAGGTGACGGCGTGGAAAAATTACCCCCCCCCCCCCCCCCACCCCCCCCCCCCCCCCTCCAAGATAAAAATTACAAAAGTCTTCGATTGAAATAGCATAACAAACCCCCTCCCCCTTCCTTCCCACCACAAAAAAATAAGTTAATGGAATTAAATAAACCACATGACGTATAGAAACCCGTCCCCCGCCCCTTTTTTAATGCTTTTGCAAATGGTCATTGCAAGAAGCAACGGAGGATTGGAAGTTGCTAAGGAGTGATATTTTGCAATGCCAGGAGAGCAAGCTTTGAAAATTTTGATGCTTTTGAAAATTTTGGTGCTTTTAAAATTTTTATGCTTTGAAAATTTTGACGCTTTGAAAAATTTTAATGCTTTGAAAATTTCAGTGCTAAGATTAGGGTCAGTGGGATATTGCCATTTAGTTTGTTATTTATTTCCTATTAGTATGCTGGCGATTTTTTTTATATTTTTTAGTATGATCAGTATTTTAAATTATTTTTACATTCCTTTTAACCTTCATGATTATAGTTGTAGTTGTTTTGCAATTGCTATGACGTCAAGAACAAACTTCGCGAACCAGCTATTATGAGAGATAATAATGGCATTACCGCAGCGGTGCGCTTAAACAAATAAAGCCATGATAATGACGACACTATTGTCAATGTTATTGCTGAAATTAAAACACCCAGTTTTTGGTAGTAGAACCTGAGCAGATTCTAGAAAGCTACTTGCATGAATTTGAATGAGTAATTAACCAAATGATTGCAGGACTTTCTCTATTTCACAGATCATTAATGCACACAAAGTCAGGTATGACGTTAAATTAATAATATACATAAATATATGCACAGGCGTATATCAATATATATATATCAATATATATATATTATATATATATGTATATATTCATTTATTTATTATATAATCAGCGTGTGTGAAATACAAGTCGAATTCACTACCATTGTCAATTAACCAAAGCGTTCTATATAATCGAACTATCATTTAGTAGCCCTAGTATTAATATCAATGTAAATAACTGAATATCGTCACTTATTGATATGAAGGTAACTTAATTATCAACGAAACCAACCAGTCAACACTTCCCAAAGTTATTTTGAAATGTTCTGAAGAATGCCCCTGTCGTGGAGAGACATTCCTCTTGACTATTTCTTGCCCCCATACAGATACCAAGGTGTCGTGAAAGAGAGAGAGTATGGGGGGGTTG